>NC_058406.1:169199036-169306460 GCF_002201575.2 Neomonachus schauinslandi
ATCTATCTATCTATCTATCTATCTATCTATCTATCTATCTATCTATCATCTATCTATCCTTTGTACTTCAATGAACACAGTGCATTTCTTTTGGGAAAATAATTTAGAGAAAGAATCACTGGGTCATGGGATATATACTCAGGTTTAGTAAATAGCATCAAATAGTTTCTAAAGTAGTTGTACCAGTTTTCATTCCCAACAGCAAGATGTGAAAGTTCCAGTTTTTGGCACACTAACACTGATCCGTTCAGTGGTTATTTTTAAATTTTTGCCAGTTTTATGGATATGTAAAATGTTTTCACTTTGGTTGGAATCAGCAGCTCTTTAATGTCTTGTAACGTTGAGCACCTTCCCATGTGCTTATTGTCATTTAGATTTCCTCTTGTGTGAAATATCTACTGAAGTCTTTTACCTATTTTTAAAAATTGGGTTGTCCTTTCTTATTAGCATAAAAAAGATTAAAAAAAATTCTCAATACAAGCTCTTTGTCAGATTTCTATATTACAGATACATTCTCCGGCATTTTTACTCTCTTAGTGATATCTTTTGATGAACAGAAATAGTTAATTTTACTATGTTCGATTTATCAGTATTTCCCTTTGTTGGTGTTTATTTGTCCTGTTGTGTGTGCTGGGCAGTAGACACGTGCAGGACAGCTTTGGCTGCTGATGGGTGATAGGAGGAGGAGGGTGGTGAGGAGAGTCACTGAACTGAAGGGAGTGAAGCCATCACAGAGGCTAGACAGGTCATGACTTGGGGTCAAGGAGTTGACACCAGAACAGGAAAAGAGTGAACAGACTGTCGAGGTTTGACATGAGCAAGGATATGATTACTCCTTTATTTCACAGAAGAGAGACATTTTCTAAGACTTTAATCTCAAGACAAGACCCTGGATGGAGTCCAAGGTTATGGTTTGATTTTTCTTTTTCTTTTTATACTTGGGTCCAATCTGCGGCAAGGTGGCACAGTGCTGATTCAAAGCTTCTGAAGTCTGAGAGGTTGCAAATGGTGTTAAACTCAACCCAAATTGCTTTCAGGATCCAATGAGTTAGCGGGGGCCGTGTTTTTATGCATTATATGCTTAGGAAATGCCTCTTCCTTGCCTTGTTTGTAATTATATTAACTTGAGTAACAGCATGGGGATGATTTTGACTTGTGATGGAGTGAAAGCCAAACTAAGGTGTTTGTTTTTGTTGTTGTTGTTGTTTTTGGTGTTCTTTTGTTTTATTTTAAAGCATGGACTGTGGTTTCTATTTTATTTTTAAAAAGGAATCTCACATTCATTTAATTAGTATTATATAGCTTATTTATTTAATTGTACTGATGTGATCCAGGTGCTTTTACATAGGTTATCTCATTTAGTCTCCACAATAAAGGGGGTTATTACCATTATTTTACAGATGGGGAAACAGAGGCTAAAAGAAATGAGCTAGCTTGCCTAAGAACCCTTGGCTAGTAAAGGACAGAGTCCAGATTGAAGCTGTATTTTTATTATGAAAGTCCCTGCCACCGTTCTGAATTTTAGGATTAAGAATTATTCATAGTTGGGGCACCTGGGTGGCTCAGTTGGTTAAGCGTCCAACTCTTGATTTCAGCTCAGGTCATGATCTCAGGGTGGTGAGATTGAGCCCTGCGTTGGATTCTCTCTCTCCCTCTCCCTCTGCCCCTTCCCTCCCCCCCCCCACACACTCTCTCTTAAAACAACAACAACAACAACAAAAAAAACCACACACACACACAAAAACTATTCACAGTAATAAGCCTCATTTTAATGCACCCCGTTTTGGGAGCATATAGGAATGGTGACCTAGAAGTTGAGCCCTCCACTAAAATTCTTAGTTGCTGACTTAACTAAGAACTTAACTAAGAACTTAGCTATTCAGCCTCTAGTACCTCATTTTCCTTAACTGTTAAATGGGATAAATAATGCCTACCTTAAAAAGTTGCTCTGCGTTTGTTTATTCTTTCATTCCTTCTTTCATGCACATAAATGAAGGAATGATGCCCTTTTGAAGCATTGTCACTAAGTTGCAATTTACTCAAACTTCCTCCTTAATGCAATGCCTAGTATTGCTTTGTGGTTTAACAGGTGTAATGTCCTCTTTTCCTCTCCCATTCTACACTCCCAAGCCAATTAATTCAGTTAGGGGGTCAGTTGTAGTCAGGTCACGTTCAACATGCTTTTGCATGTTTTCAGCACCTGGTGGTCATATCCTTTTGTCTATTGCTTCCCCTCCGCACCCACCTCCCTGCATCCCTTGTTCTAGTAAAAGAAACCTCAAGTTTTACTTAGAGAATCAGTTCTCTTCCACTCTGGGTCTACATCATTTAGGCAGAGATGACCCCATCCTTGGACTCCAGCCATAGGTATACACATCTCAATCCTGACAAATCAGAGAACTGGCTGCATGATCTTGGCCCGTGTTTGATTCAGGGATGGGCAAGTGACACAAGCAGGGCCAATCAGAGGGAATCCAAGGACTTATCAGACAAAATGAGTGGGAAAGAGGCCCCTTTACTCACCAGGCTTGCTAAGTGAATAGATGTAAGTTTGAAGCTGCTGGAAACCACTTTTGCTGGCTCGACCGGGAATCTATCTGAGAATGCAGAGAAATGCTGAAGCAAGAGCTGGAGAGACCAGCAATGTCTTGATGACATTTTTTTTGAGGCACTGGGCCTAGTGGTTCCCAAATTGGCCACATCTCTTGAACATATCATTGTTTCAGCCAGTTTGAGAAGGATTGCTATGACTTGAAACTGAGTGAGTCCTGATGGGACTCCAACCTGGTGGGCTGGTGTTCATGAACTCTGAGACACCCCATTTCCTCTCATTTCAGGGCCTTTGTTCGCTTCACCATAACCTTTGGAGCTCAAGGCCTGCTCTTGTCACTTGGCCAGCCCCCTGGTGTGGTAGCCACTGGCGCTATCGGTAAAAAAAGGCTGTGCTTGAATGATTACCAGCAAAGCATATATGTATTATGCAGGTCCCTGACCAAAGTTGGTGATAGGTACAGTTACAAAATTGGACTTAAAATGAACAAGACTCACCTGAACTATAACCTAATTTAGCTAATTCCAAGTCCTCAGTTGCCTGTTTAAGGCTCAAATCCTTTACAATAAAAGCAGTCAACTGTTGGGCATCTGGTACAATCTGTTGTGCAATCTGTCCTCTGATGGTACTTTTTTTTTTTTTATTCTTATGTTAATCCCCATACATTACATCATTAGTTTTAGATGTAGTGTTCCATGATTCATTGTTTGTGCATAACACCCAGTGCTCCATGCAGAATGTGCCCTCCTCAATACCCACCACCAGGCTAACCCATCCTCCCACCCCCCTCCCCTCTAGAACCCTCAGTTTGTTTTTCAGAGTCCATCGTCTCTCATGGTTCGTCTACCCCTCCGATTTCCCCCGCTTCATTCTTCCCCTCCTGCTACCTTCTTCTTCTTCTTTTTTTTTTTCTTAACATATATTGCATTATTTGTTTCAGAGGTACAGACCTGAGAGTCAACAGTCTTGCACAATTCACAGCACTTACCAGAGCACATACCCTCCCCAGTGTCTATCACCCAGTCACCCCATCCCTCCCACCCCACCCCCTGCTCCAGCAACCCTCAGTTTGTTTCCTGCGATTAAGAATTCCTCATATCAGTGAGATCATATGATACGTGTCTTTCTCTGTTTGACTTATTTTGCTCAACATAATACCCTCCAGTTCCATCCACGTCGTTGCAAATGGCAAGATCTCATTCCTTTTGATGGCTGCATAATATTCCATTGTATAAATATAACACATCTTCTTTACAGGATGACACATTTCAAGCCCAGGGTGCTCTATTTGGCTCCATGCAAGGTCCTGGGGAAACAGAGGCGTGGGACTCTGTTCCTGCCACCGTGAGGTACACACCGGAAGAGAATTTATCCTTAAATGGTCTTAACGGATAATTCTATTAAATACAACTTCCTTTTAGGCATTGAATTTGTATATACCTAACATAGGTGCATAATTTTTTTTTATTCTTATGTTAATCCCCATACATTACATCATTAGTTTTAGATGAAGTGTTCCATGATTCATTGTTTGTGCATAACACCCAGTGCTCCATGCAGAATGTGCCCTCCTCAATACCCACCACCAGGCTAACCCATCCTCCCACCCTCTGATGGTACTTTTTACCTTCAATTGTTAACTGGATATTTAAAATGCAGTTGGAGTCTCAGTTCATCTGTTCATTTATTCAACATCCACTATATGCCTATCATGGCGTGCTGGGGACAGAACGGTGACAAGACATAGTGCCTGCCCATATGGGGCTCATGCTGTGGTTATGAGCTCTTGGTGTCATAGTCTCATGCAGCAGCTATATCTCTGTGTGTATATGTGTGTTTGCAGTGTCAAAAATTTATGTTGAGGCAGGGATTGGCAGGGAAGAAGTCATGTTAGAAATGTGAGCTTAAATAGTAACAGTCATTTTAAAGCTCCAGGACTATGCCAGGGGAAGGCCTGTCAAATAGATACTGAAAAACCTTTTGCTCTTGCTGTAGCTTTGTCACCAGGATCTCTGTCTCTGCCTTTCACAGAGGGAATATTGCCTAGTCCTTAAGAGCGCAGGTTCCCCTAACAGGCTGGATTCATCTCTCAGATCCACTGTTGGCTAGAGGTGTATCTTTAGGCATATTCCTTAACCTCTGTAACTCTCAGTTTCTGCCTGGGCAAAATGGGATAACATGCCTAATGATTTGGGTGGTTGCAAGGATGAAGTGAGGTCACACATCTGAGTACTTAGCATTGTATCTTGTAAGGAGTCAATCCTTAATAAATGGCAACTGTTGTATTATTCCTAAATTATTCCTTTTTGATTGGAAAGACCAAAGGTAAGATGTCAGTTTACTGGTCCTTCAAGAACCAGCTTCAATGCTCTCTAATTTTAAGGGAGTTAGTTGTATCATTCCTCATTAGTCATTCTGCTCTTATGTTTCCTACAGAGGATTTAATGATTTTTCTGGATGCTTTTCTGTTTTCTTTGCAAAAAAGGCACCATGTCTTTATTATCGCTTTATCACCATTCCATACTTGGAATTGTGTATGATTTATGGTGGCCATTCATTCATTTTTAAATTCAGTGGACAGATACTTGAGGGATTTACTGTGAAAGGATTCCTCTGACTCCATTGTTCATGGACTGTAATGGGTCAAAGGCAGAAGCAGGGGACTAGTTAGATTATTTCATTGATCTAGGAAAAGTGATAGTTGCACAAGCTGGTGGTGGAGGTAATAAAGATTGGTTGTATTCTGGATATGCTTTAGAACTCCATCTATATATTTAGAAGAATGAGAGTAACAAGAAATAAAAATAAGATTAATAAGAAATTAAAGGAAAAATGTTACTGTTCTATGGTTACAAAGTCAAGGATTGAGTTTGTTTGATAGTGAATTGATTTGGCCTGTAGATGGCTCCATTTTCCTAAAGAAACTTAAGGATGCTGTGGAACGTTTGGTTTTTCCAGACTGACAGGAAGGCTTCACTGTAAATTAATAAGCAGTTTTGACTTTCTTTGTTCAGATAGAATTATGTACATTGGCTCACATTTCTAACATAACTTCTTCATTTTTGAGCCACTATTTAAAGAACCACTAAGAAACTTAAGAAGCCAGGGAAACCTTGCGTAACCACCCTTGGTTAATTGAATGGGTTTCAAAATGTTTTCATTTACTCATTCATTCATTTATTGAATGATTGCTGTGTTCCAGGCACAATGTTAGAGGCAGTGAAAAATATTATTATGGATAGATTATCTTTTATGTCCTCTATTGTGATTTAAATAAGAGCATCATAATACATGTTTTTAGGTAATATGTATTAAACATGCACATTTTGCAGAGCACAGTGTCTTTGTACTTCATAATCGTCCTCTCATTGAAATCTTCAAAATAACTCTCTGTGGTAAATGTCCACATTTCAGAGATGAAAAAACCGAGGAGCAGAGAGGTTAAGGAACTAGTTGAAGTTCAACCTGAGATCCTCATTGTGTACACTGGTCCTTCTAAGCCACCCGGGGGGCTCTGAGTCATCCTCTGAGGTCATGCAGACCAGCGAAGTCTGAGTATCAGGGGCAACTCCTCTGATCAATCTTCACGGAGGCCTGACTCCCTTTATCTGCTCTTCTTTATTCCTTTTGCAGTCACGGAAGTCCTACCTTTTTGTAGAAAAAAAAATTCCAGATTATGTTAGATATCCCCCTTCTCTGCGCTCCTCTGAGCTCCTAGTACACATTCACGGGAAAACCTCCTTATTTGTGGTGAATGTGTCTAACAAAACAATGGAAAATGAGACTAATCATTGAAACCTCCAAGGGGCAGATGGGTTTCTGTATAATTTTGAGAAACATCCTCTTAGCAGACACAAGGGAGGACTTGGCATAGGGGGATCTCTTCTATGGAACTGACAGCTTTGGGGTGTCAGACTTAAAACCAGCTCAGGATAAGGTCCCTACCTCATCATCTGTACCCCTTCTCTCTGCGAATTCTTTACTCCCTCTTTCTCTCCTGACTCTTATTCTGACCTGTGGGTCATTGTAGTAGACGTTGCTGATTACTCATCACTAAACATTCCCTCTTTTTCTTCTTCTTCTTCTTTTTTTTTTTCTTAAGATTTATTTATTTATTTGAGAGAGTGAGAATGAGAGAGAGTACATGAGAGGGGGGAGGGTCAGAGGGAGAAGCAGACTCCCCGCCGAGCAGGGAATCCGATGCGGGACTCGATCCTGGGACTCCATCCTGGGACTCCAGGATCATGACCTGAGCCGAAGGCAGTCGCTTAACCAACTAAGCCACCCAGGCGCCCACCCTCTTCTTCTTTAGTCACAGAATGCTCCCCATTTTAGCAGTATACATGGCTCCACATGTAGGGACTACATTTTCCAGCTGTCCTTGCAGCCTGGTGTGGCCGTGTAAATAAGTCCTGCCCAGCTGGGTGGAAATTGAAAGTATATGTGCTGTTTCTGTGATTTATCACTAAGATGAATGCATCTGTGCTGTTTGCCCCTTTCCTACTTTTCATCACTTGGAATAGTCACTTTTAGACTTAGAATTGAAAGTTACACAGTGAAAATGTCAAAGCTGCCCTTGAATCCCCAGAGAAAGAAATGAACTTGAGTGTTGCTGAAGCCCTGCATTTTGGGTCTCATGCAATTGAGTTTGCTTTCTATAATTAATATAGTAATTGATACTTAGAACTGGGCTACTCTTGTAACAGATATGTAAAACCTATGCCTTTAGCTTTGCATTTGGTCTTGAGGGGTAGGGCACATATATTGTAGGCTGGAAAGCTGGTGGATCCATGTGTGCCTTAAGAAAACGTTCGTTAAAACTCTGTAATACCTTGGAAGGCAGGTCATATCTAGCCCAACTGTCTGAAAAAAAGTTACACTGTTAATGTGTTCTGGCTTCCTTTTTTTTTTTTTTTTTTTTTAGATTTTATTTATTTGACAGAGAGAGACATAGCGAGAGAGGGAACACAAGCAGGGGGGAGTGGGAGAGGGAGAAGCAGGCTTCCTGCTGAGCAGGGAGCCCGATGCGGGGCTCGATCCCAGGACCCTGGGATCATGACCTGAGCCCAAGGCAGACGCTTAATGACAGCCACCCAGGCGCTCCTGTTCTGGCTTCTTTTTGTTACATTTAGCAGAATTCTAAAAGAGAGGTGGTTATCGGGCTAGTTATTAGGGGTAGTGCTGATGAAACAATTTTTATAGGGGTGAGGACTTAGGCCATTAATACCTCTTCCTTATTATATGTTATTCAGAAATTAGGAGAAAACCTAGTGCCAAAGATAGATAAACAGCATTGTCTATCCCTTTAAACTCAATGTTTCAAATTATCTCAAGGTAGATACAATGAAACTTAGAGAAAGAGGGATGGGAAGGAAGCTTTTGGCTGTGGTTACTTGTAAGGAACTAACTGGAAACAAATAAGTCAAATGTCTGCAAAGCTTAGGAGGGGATATCACTACCAAAGAAACCAGAAGCCTGGCCTGCAGAAGCCTGTGGCTCTCTGATGACTAGGCTCCCAGACACACACAGTCTGTGGGTGGAATTGGGACTAACGTAGAAAATAAAGGTTCTTAGTATGCATGCCATTTAAAAATTATAAATATAGCTAACAAAATAGTAAATAATACTTTTCCTATCCTCCCACTTTTATGATGACCTGGGTATCCAAGTTAAAATTTAGCATCCTGAAATTCATTTGGAGTTTTGCTGCATCAGGGTATGGGTAACCAACCTGTGACCCATTGCACATCCGCATTTGCTTCCTGCTCTTATTTCTATCCTGCATTGAAGGCCTTGTCACGTATATATTCTATTCCTACATCCAAGATCCATACACAACCCTGGTCTCTGCCACCACCACAGACCAGCTTAATTGCTTAGCCACTTATCATTAATGATGCTGGTGTGGCACACATTTCTGGGTAATATGTCTCAGGGCAACCTATTATACGTGGGCTCTTTCTCCTCCTACTTCCTCCATTCTACTTCTTATTTGTTGCTGTTATCACTACAGTCATTATTAGGAAAAACAATGCATTTATTCTCTGAGTAGCTATATAAATTTACCATACGATGTTACAACAATTTGTTTACACATCTATGAAATCTGTGTTTCTTGAAGACCGGTCTTATGGGTACACTCATGTCAGAATTTTGCAGCATCAATGATCTTGTCTTACACAAAGTAAGTGTTCAGTGAATATTAGTTGAGAATCTGTGAATGAATGAATGTGTCTTCATATTGCTGGATCTATGCAATAAATTGGAAATGTACCAAGACTTCTAGGTTTTCTCATGTAAGAGAGACCATACTAAAATTTGGATAACTGGATTAGAGTAGAAGGTTCAGAAATGTGTCATCTGTGCAAAGACCTGAAAAATGGTCAGCCCTGTTTATATTTCAAATTACCCAGAAATATTTGGTTTTGCTTCAGTTCTAGAAAGGGCTCAGGTTTGGAGTGAGGTCACATTTTTATCAGCAATGGTTCACTTAATATTGCTTATACAAGCTTTCTAAAGCAATGACTAGAGCATATGTTTAGACTTTCCCGAGTGTTAGGGCTAAAAAAAATCATCTCTATGTTAATGCAATGATTCTCAGTAGTTATTCCAGAGGCTACTAAGGTAAGAAGATCACATTGTGTGGTTTAGTAACACTGAAACCTTTCCATGCCCCCTGGTCATTTTATCTTTGTTCTCTTAGAAAAACTCAGGATAGTACAAAATATATCTTTATTTTCACATTTCCAACATCACTTTCTTTATGCACAAATACTGAAACCATCTGTCTAAATTGTGGCAAAATCTGCCAGTTCCAGATTGGCCTCATTAGTCATTTGAGAACACATAAACACAGGGATTATGGAAAAATAAATAGATCTTGGATAGATCATCCTAGTCTGGGAAGGTTTTTCTCATCATCAGCATCATTGCCAGACATGAAAAGGGGCAGGTTTACATCTTTAAAACACTTGGAGAAGTTTTTGCTTCAGAAAGTGGATAAAAATTTCCCAGTGACACACTTGATCCTTTGTCATATGACCCCGAGTCACCTCAGCTATAAACCAAAGGAAAAACTAACATCTTAAAGATTTAGCAAGGTCTTTCAGAGTGAAATTCTACAAATGTTATTCCAATAGAGAGGAGTATATCTAAAAAGTGAGATGAGGGGCGCCTAGGTGGCTCAGTCAGTTAAGTGTCCAACTCTTGATTTCAGCTCAGGTCATGATCTTAGGGTTGTGAGATCAAGCCTCACATTGGGCTCTCGCTCAGTGCAGAGTCTGCTTGAGATTTTCTCTCTCCTTCTCCTTCTTCTTCTCCTCCCCCTGCTCACTCTCTCTCACTCTCAAATAAATAAATAAATAAATCTCTGTCAAATAAATAAATAAAATCTTTAAAAAAATAAAATTAAAAAAAAATAAAATCTTTAAAAGGTGAGATGAGAGATAAGGATACTGCAAAGGTAGAAAAGAAAAGGAGAAGAAATTTGGATACTATCATTAAAGATAGTGCCTTCCTAAGCGAGTCATGAGCCCACCTCCCAGATGTCTGCATATGTTCCTAGCTGCTACCTCTTCCCTATGAATAGCAGTAGTTTAATTGTGAGAGTGAATTCTCTACCATAAAGTGCAATCTCTGCCACAGGAGGAAGTCCGTTCATCTGTATTTGCCTTGGAACTAACAGAGCCCAAGGGACTAGTAGATATCATCAGGGAAGATGGTCTAATAAGTAGACAGAAGACAGCTAACATGGTCTAGGATGAGGAGGAACTTCCTTAGTGCCCAACATAAATAACAACAACAAAAAATTTCTATCACCAGACTTTTACCATGTCCTACATTCCATTATTTGAGGTTCATTCTTTTAGTTCTCAAAGACATATTAGTTAGGGCATGTTAGATTGTACTATGTTTAAATCTCTGTAGCTTAATGTAATAGAAATTTATTTCTTGTTCCTGTCAAAGTTCAATGAAAATCAGATGGTTTTTCTTCAGAAAAAGTCCCGAGGGGGTCCATGCTCCTTCCATTTTGTGAAGTTGCCATCTTTAGTACATGCTATTTCTGGGGCAGTGGGAGACAGACCATAGGTATATTGCTATAGCTGGAAGTGCCATGATAAAAGCACTTGGATTCAACCTACCTCCAGGAGGCTTGGAAGTATAGTTACTCTTCATGTCCAGAAAGTGGAAGTAGGCTTGGTGAGTCTAACTGGTTTCTTCCACAAAGATAATTGGGTTTATGGTAGATTGAAAACAGAGCAATAGTATTTTCCAGCTCTTTCCATTAAGAGATGAAGGCCATAACCCCACTTTTTCAGTCCATGCTAGTCCTGGTGTCTTGCTTCTACCAATAGAATGTGGTTGAAGAGGGACTTGCTAGTTCCATAGCCTAGTTTTCTAGAGGCCTTGTAACTTCTGCCTTTGTCCTCTTAAAATGCTGTCTTGGGACTTACACATAAAGAAGCTAACTCTAGTCTCCTAGAGTTCCTGCACAGGAAAATCAAGTCACTCCGGCCAACTGGGAACATTAATTGTCATACATGAGTGAGGCCAACTTGAACCTTCAAGCCCACTGACTCTCCTGAGGGTAACTGCATGAGTGAGCCTGATGAAATGAGCACAACCAATGGACAGAACAGTGATAAATAATAAATCATTGTCATTTCAAGTCACTGAGAGTGGGGTAATTTGTTATGCAGCAATAGACAACTGATACAGGTTTGAATGTTTTCAGATTAAAATGGGAGAGTCCACCTTTGTAAACCTGAAACTGATGTCTTATAAACGATCCCACTTCAATGTCCTTTCCAGCGTTCCTGGTGGGTGTGTGGTTTCATGATTGTCTACCTCTTAGGTTGGGTTTCCCCAGAAGCGAACCCTGAGAAAAGGATGTGAGTGTGAGTTGTTTATTTGAGAGATGAGTCCATAATGCTCTAGTATGTGAGTGGGAAATGATACAGGGAAAGGAAGGAAACCAAGAAAGGTATATTACTGAACTTGTTATTACTGGACAGCTAGGACTCAACTCTGCTGCAGAACTTTTGTGGATAGAGTAAATCATACCTCAGAGTTATAATAGCTGAGAGGTTCAACTGAGGAATTTGTCCATCAATCCCATCTTGCTGATAGAGAGATCCTGGGGGTAGGAGGGGTGTGTTAACACCTCAGCACTTCTGGTCTACCTTGGGCACAGGCCAAGTGGGCTCCAGGCATTAGAGAAAGCCTCAAGGGAAGAGTTCCAGGGTTCTTGTTTAGGAAACTTCCAGTTGGCCTTCCTTGGAGTATGAGTGCTTATGGCATTTGACATTGTTGTCAATATCTAAATATTCTGAATATTAATATCTAAATATATAATGTTTCAATCAAATAATAAATTATCAAGCTAAATATAAACTTGTAGTAAAAAGTCTTCTTCAGTGCTCTACTTGTTGAAATTTTTAAAATCCACTGAAATATAAGTGTATATTCATTGTTGCAAAACTAAAATGCTGTGAATAAATCATGATGATTTTAAAGTATGTTAATTTTGTGTTAAAAAATTAAGAACTTTAAAATAATTAAAAAATAAAATATTGGCATTTAATATGAACATTGAGAGTATTTTGGCTGTACAACTTGGAAAAATATTATTTTTGTATCAAAAATGTATGTAAAGGGCTCCTGGGTGGCTCAGTTGTTAAGTGTCTGCCTTCAGCTCAGGTCATGATCCCAGGGTCCTGGGATCGAGCCCCGCATCGGGCTCCCTGCTCAGCGGGAAGCCTGCTTCTCCCTCTCCCACTCCTCCTGCTTGTGTTCCCTCTCTCGCTGTGTCTCTCTCTGTCAAATAAATAAATAAAATCTTTAAAAAAAAGTATGTAAAAAAATAACACAAACCAAATAATAGATTGTATTATTTATTAAACTTTGTGAAATAATCAGGTAGATTAGTGTTCTCAATGTTAAATAATTATCTACTGAGAACCTCACCTAATTTTTGGTTACTTCATTTTATGTATGGATTTCTTAATGAAAAGGAATGTATCTGGGAATTAATCACAAATAAAAATGAATATCAACTTAGGTATCTCAGAATTTTAAGAGTCAGAAAGACCTCAGACTCATTCCTAAAACATCTAGGATATACATCTTTGATCCAAACATCATAAAAAAATTTAAGGGCAGGAAGAAAAAGATTATTTCTTGAAATTTTAACAGTCTATTGAAATATAAATGTATATTCGCTATTATAAAATCCGCCAGTGTTAGAGGAAATAGGTCCAAGGAAACATACACCAAAACACATTTTGTTCACTCAAACTTCAAAACAACAGGCTTTACAGGAATGCTTTTAGAAGAAAATTCTTTATTGTTTTGAGAATATGGAGGCTTTATTTTGGTTATGATGGAGAGGAAGCAGCACTTAATAACTTGGTGGCAACTTACCATCAGCAGTGCTCTGTACCAGAGCACTAGCCAAACTGCTCCCTACCCAAGGCAACTGAAACTAAGTTTCTATTTTGTATTGTTGACGTGCAGTTCAGTAACCGTGAGTGCAATCAGGGGATGAGAAATTGTTGTTCCTGCACTACAATGTCAAAGTCCTAAAATTTGGCCATCACTGCAATTTTTAATAAATAAGAATAATGACAATGATAAATTTAAATAAAATTTCAGATTTATTTCTGTATTCCAGAGGTTCCTTCCATGGTGGTGATTCAGCTCTAGCTAGGCTGTGGTCCAATACTGATTTTAAGTCTTGACCCTTTGGTACTCAACCAAAAAGTATATATTACACACCTCTACTGTGTGTGTGCATGCATGCGTGAGTGTGCATGTGTGTGTTTGTCTTGCAACAATAAGCCTTTACTCTCATGGTGTGTGTTGGTAACTACAAGTTAGCTGATGTGGCTTTACCTGGCTTGCAATTCTGGGACCCTGGTTGAAGTGGGGTTCTGAGATGGGACATGTAGGTACTTACCCTCCTGCATCTGAAGACTATGGTCCACCATCAAAGTGTTGGCAGGTTTGATTTCTTCTGAGGCCTCTCTTGCTTATTAGATGACCACCTTCTCACTATGTCCTCACATGGCCTCTTCCCTGTGAGCACATGCTCCTAGTGTCTCTTTGTGTGTCTACATTTTCTTTTCTTATAAGGATACTGGTCAGTTTGGATTAGAACCCACCTTCAGGGTCTCATTTTAACTTAATCACCTGTTTAAAGGCCATATCTTCAAATACAGTCACATTCTAAGGAACTGGGTATTCGAGCTTCAACATATGAATTTTTAGGGAATACAATTCAGCCCATAACACTCTCATAGTTTTCTCTTGGACATAGCATAGATCACATCTACTCAAATGCCATTGGCCAAAGCAAGTCACATGATAATGGGGGGAATTGTAATCCTCTGACAGAAGGAGGGAGTGAATAATTAGGAATAAAAGCACAACCTACTCAAGAATGGATATGTTTATACATTTGTCACTCTGGTCTTACAATTTGTTTAAGCATATATACTTATCAACACACCTAGAAAGTTAATAGCAGGACTCCAAAGAAGTAATGTAATTTCCAAAATTAGCCTGCAGTCTGCAGAGTTGTTGCAAAGGATTTCTGATACCATGTCTGCATAAACATTTTCTGTATACTACATAAGTAACACATGTTTCATGCAAATATATTAGTAATTATAAAATAATTCAAGCATATAGAAAAATTAGCATACAAAAAAGAACATAAAACACCATCTGGTGCCACCATTCAGACTTGATACTGTGTCATATTTGCTCTAGATCCTTCCTCTTGTATCTTAACCTATATTTGCTATATTTGCTTTATCAGGTTATTTTTTACCTCCATCCCTCTATACATCTATCACTCCACCATTTTTTAAACTGCAAAAAAAAAAAAAAAGGTTAGGGTTGGGGCATCCACATTCAGATTAAGTAACACAAAGGGGAAATCCTATAGCCCAAGAAGATAATTTTGTACTAAGTTTTGCTCACCAGAGTGTAACTGCCCACAGTTTCTGGGTATTCTGCTTTCTAAGCACTTTATAAATAAATGTATGCCAAAGGAACTGCAAAAAAAAAAAAAATGCATTTCAAAATAAGTTTAAGACATCAGTATACGTCATCACTCAAAGCTTTGGAATATAAATCATTATTAAATTTAGATATTTGTTTATAATTGTTTTTCTGACATAAGATTTAAATTTAGTGAAATGCACAAATCATCAGTATAATAGCCAGTGAATTTTGACCAACACATGAAAAGACTATACCCAACACCCTATCACCCCAGCACACGCCTTTGTACCCCTTCATAGACAAGCTTCACCCTCATCCACCGAAGAGGCAATTGCTATTCTTAATTTTTTCATTATAGATTTTTATTTGGCTATTCTAGAATTTCATATAAATGGAATCAAACAGTGTTTACTCTTGTTTCAGGCTTCCTTTACTCAGTGTACCATTTCTGAGATTCAGCTGTATTGGTGCCTCTGTCGATAATTCACATTCCATTGGGTTAATGCACTGCAGTTTATCAATCTATGTTCTTATTAATCCAGTTCTTGGCCATTTTGAGTGAAACTTAGGATTTTCATAGATGTATGCTTTCACTTCTCTTGGGTAAATTTCAGAAGTCACAGGAGAAGTATATGTTCCATTTTCAAAGAAACCGCCAGGTATTTTTCCAAAGTAGCTGTACCACTTGATGTTTGAGGGTTTAGGTTGCTTCCCATTTTTACCAACATTAGTGTTGTCAGTCTTTTTCATCTTGGCCATTCTGGTGGGTATATTGTGATACCTATTTTTTTCTTTAATTTTGATTTCCTTGATGACTAATGGCATTGAGCAGTTTTTCTTATGCCTATTATCCATTCATATATCTCCCATTGTGAAACAACTGGTCAGACCTTTTGCCCACTTGCCCCTCTTCTTTTTTTTTTTTAAGCTGGGCATAGAGCCCAACACGGCGCTTGAACTCATGACCCTGAGATCAAGACCTGAACTGAGATCAAGAGTTGGACCCTTAACTGACTGAGACACCCAGGCGCCCCGTTCCCCTCTACTTTTAATAGAAGAATTCGGTCTTTCATTGGCACTAATAAACTGATGGAAATTTGATTGTTTTTCCCCCAGTTTCTCCTCACCGTGATGGAGAAGTTACCTAGCCTATTTTAAAGACACTAGGGGTCATAATATTGCCATACTGGCTCTATATGTTTTCAGTCTACTGACATAATAGACTATTTTAGAACAACTAAATACTGGCATTTTTGTTGTTGTTACACCATGATGTTTATACTTAAAAATCCATATGCTGAATCATTTATGTCATAAGATGCAGCTAGAGAGTTGTATATTGAATTAAAATTTTGGATCAAATTATCTATTATCTAACTATTCTTTCAAATGCACTCTGACTCATACCCTTCTCTTATTTAAAACTTTTCGAAGTGTATAATTATTATTTTAATTTCCAATTCCGTAAATATACTTGAGGTTTGTATTAGTCTGTTTAGGCTGTCATAGCAAAATAGCACAGACTTGGTGGCTTAAACAACAAAGTTACATTTTTTACAGTTTTGGAGGCTATAGAAGTCCAAGATCCAGGTCCCAGCTGATTCAGTTTTTAATAAGATCTCTCTTCCTGGCCTGCAGATAACTGGCTGTCTTCTGGCAAGGTCTTCTGTCATCACATGGCCTTTGCTTGGTGTGTGTGTATATGCAAGGGTGAGGGGGTGTGGGGGAGAAATGTAGAGGCAGAGAACTAGCTCTTTGGTGTCTCTTCTTTAAGGACACTAATCCTATAGGATCAAAGCCCCATCCTCATGCCCTCATTTAACCTTAATTACTTCCTTAGAGGCTCCCATCTCCAAATATAGGCACACTGGGAGTAAGAGTGTCAACATATGAATTGGCAGGGGTCGGGGTGGGGGCAAGCATTCAGTCCATAACACGGTTTGACAGCTTTTCTTTATTAGTCAGTTGTATTTACCTCAAAGTTCCAGGTAAAGTCCTCATGGGGTGGGAATGTATGAAAGGAAAGAAAAGGAAGCTGTGTTGGGGGATCAGGGGATGAGAGAGGAGTAGGGAGGGAGATACCCTGGCTCTTCCCTTAGTCTTTCCCCTTTCATTCATCAAGGATTTGATTTCCTCTATTTAACTCCCCTCTTTTCTTCTAAGACCAGATTCATTCCTTTAAGGGCTGATTTTTCCTTCCCGTTGTATAATTTATTTTACCATGGAAATTTCTTCCTCAGTCATCCTGCCTGGAAAGATTCAAATAAGAACAAAAGAGTATTCTGAAGTGTAGATGCTGATCCTATTTCAGGTGGAGCAGTATCTGAAGGCAGAATGTTAATGATGACCATATCATATATTTATAAATAGATAAAATACCAATCTGTCAGCATTCAATAAATTGTAATGCAACAGTAATTCTAATGTATTTAATAACTATCATCTCTTGTGTGTTCCTGTAAATATGTATTGTCTAATACATAAGTATTTTAAATTTTCATAAATATTATAAAATATATCTATTCTGCTTTTTTCTTATCTCTTTCCCTCTCTTCCTTTCTTCCCCTTCCTTCCCTCCCTCTTTCCTTCCCCTTTCTCTTTCTTTCTCTTTCTCTTTCTCCCTTCCTTCCTTCCTTCCTTCCTATCACCAACACAATGATATTAAGATCCATCTATTGGATGGTGACCCTTCCCCACATTATACCTGTCTGTTCTCCCAGTGACAGTCTGACAGTCCCCAGCTCCTGTGTCTACCACAATGCCACAGTGATCATCCTCATATGCAGTCCCACTTAGGTGACAATGTTTTTGGGATATACATCTAAGAGCGGAAATTCTGAGTCATGGGGGGAATGTCTATGTAATTTGACTAAGCTGTGCCAACTTACATTCAGAATGGCTACACTGGTCTTAAAATTATACTAGCAAGGCTCAAGGACTTCTATATCCCCATTGTACCTTGGCATTAGTCAATGTTCTAAGTTTTGTTAGTCTACCACATGCCTGGTTATTGTCAAATATTCATTGTTCTTGAGGGAGAGTTTCATGAGCATAAAGCAAAATAAAATCATTAAAAAGGAAAACCATGTGGCTGTCCAATTTTCCCAACACCATTTGTTGAAGAGACTGTCTTTTTTCCATTGGACATTCTTTCCTGCTTTGTTGAAGATTAGGTGACCATAGAGTTGAGGGTCCATTCTGGGCTCTCTATTCTGTTCCATTGATCGATGTGTCTGTTTTTGTGCCAGTACCATACTGTCTTGATGATGACAGCTTTGTAATAGAGCTTGAAGTCCGGAATTGTGATGCCACCAGCTTTGCTTTTCTTTTTCAACATTCCTCTGGCTATTCGGAGTCTTTTCTGGTTCCATACAAATTTTAGGATTATTTGTTCCATTTCTTTGAAAAAGGTTGATGGTATTTTGATAGGGATTGCATTAAATGTGTAGATTGCTCTAGGTAGCATTGACATCTTCACATTATTTGTTCTTCCAATCCATGAGCATGGAACGTTTTCCATTTCTTTGTGTCTTCCTCAGTTTCTTTCATGAGTATTTTATAGTTTGCTGAGTACAGATTCTTTGCCTCTTTGGTTAGATTTATTCCTAGGTATCTTATGGTTTTGAGTGCAATTGTAAATGGGATCAACTCCTTAATTTCTCTTTCTTCTGTCTTGTTGTTGGTGTATAGACATGCCACTGATTTCTGTGCATTGATTTTATATCCTGCCACTTTACTGAATTCCTGTATGAGTTCTAGGAGTTTTGGGGTGGAGTCTTTTGGGTTTTCCACATAAAGTATCATATCATCTGCAGAGAGTGAGAGTTTGACTTCTTCTTTGCCGATTTGGATGCCTTTTATTTCTTTTTGTTGTCTGACTGCTGTGGCTAGCACTTCTAGTACTATGTTGAATAGCCGTGGTGATAGTGGACATCCCTGCCGTGTTCCTGACCTTAGGGGGAAAGCTTTCAGTTTTTCCCCATTGAGAATGATATTCGCTGTGGGTTTTTCATAGATGGGTTTTATGATATTGAGGTATGTACCCTCTATCCCTACACTGTGAAGAGTTTTAATCAAGAAAGGATGCTGTACTTGATCAAATGCTTTTTCTGCGTCTATTGAGAGGATCATATGGTTCTTGTTCTTTCTTTTATTAATGTATTTTATCACACTGATTGATTTGCAGATGTTGAACCAACCTTAGAGCCCAGGAATAAATCCTACTTGGTTGTGGTGAATAATCCTTTTAATGTACTGTTGGATCCTATTGGCTAGTATTTTGGTGAGAATTTTTGCATCCGTGTTCATCAGGGATACTGGTCTGTAATTCTCCTTTTTGATGGGGTCTTCGTCTGGTTTTGGGGTTAAGGAGTTGGCCTCATAAAATGAGTTTGGAAGTTTTCCTTCCATTTCTATTTTTTGGAACAGTTTCAGAAGAATAGGTATTAATTCTTCTTGAAATGTTTGGTAGAATTCCCCTGGGAAGCCATCTGACCCTGGGCTCTTGTTTGTTGGGAGGTTTTTGATTACTGCTTCAATTTTCTTAGTGGTGATGGGTCTGTTCAGGTTTTCTATTTCTTCCTGGTTCAGTTTTGGTAGTTTATAGGTCTCTAGAATGCATCCATTTCTTCCAGATTATCTAATTTGCTGGCATATAGTTGCTTGTAATATGTTCTTGTCATTGTTTGTATTTCTTTGATGTTGGTTGTGATCTCTCCTCTTTCATTCATGATTTTATTTATTTGGGTCATGATAGACATTGGGAAGGGTATGTGCTATGGTGAGCACTGTGAGTTGTGTAAGACTGATGAATCACTGACCTGTACCTCTGAAACAAATAACACATTATATGTTAAAAAAAAAAAAAGAAGATAGTAGGAAGGGAAAAATGAAGGGGGGGTGGAATCGGACGGGGAGACAAACCATGAGAAACTATGGACTCTGAGAAACAAACTGAGGGTTTTAGAGGGGAGGGGGGTAGGGGGATGGGTTAGCCTGGTGATGGGTATTAAGGAGGGCACATATTGAATGGAGCACTGGGTGTTATACGCAAACAATGAATCATGGAACACTACATCAAAAACTAATGATGTAATGTATGGTGACTAACATAACATAATAAAATAAAATTAAAAAAGAAAAAAGAAATAGTGAACCACAGAAGATAGTTCATAGTCAGATTTAGTTTTCTAAACAGAATATGAAGTGTTAAACTCACAAGAAGGGACTCCAGCTTAAGCTGCAGTACCTAGGCTTTATGAAAAAAAAATGGGTCTTGGGCTATACATTAAAAGGTGTTTCTTGGAATGGTATTAAGGAGAGAAGTTTGATTTACTTGGTCGGATTAACTATATATGTAATATGAATGAAACATGGCTGTGTAAATGTCAATAAAGAGAACCAAAAAACAAAAACAAAAACAAAAAAAAGGAAAACCATGGCAAAGTGCCACAGTTTGTCTGTGTATTTGTTCTAGGAATATAATTTAGAAGTTAGCTGATGGTCCTAGGGACCCAATTAATAAATTTATTTGAATTGATAGCTGAAGTGAAACATTTTTTAAAAGATTTTATTTATTTGACAGAGAGAGACAGAGTAAGAGAGGGAACACAAGCAGGGGGAGGGGGAGAGGGAGAAGCAGGCTTCCCGTGGAGCAGGGAGCCCGATGCGGGGCTCGATCCCAGGACCCTGGGATCATGACCTGAGCTGAAGGCAGACACTTAACGACTGAGCCACCCAGGCACCCAAGTGAATCATTTTTTTACAGGCAATAACTCTTGGATCAATACATTGCTTAGACAATGTGGACTGACTTTGCCATTTAGGTTATAGAGTAGATAGTTTCTATAAACTGTGTAGGTTCAATTGTAGTGCCAGGGTTTGGGGGAAAATGTATTTAAGGAACATGATAAGACAAAATTATTTTACTAAAAATTAGTATTGCCAAAATGTATTCAAAATAACAATATTTTGATATTCTCAAACCTTTCTGAGGATATTGGGTTAAACAAGGTGCCACTGTGTGAAAAACCAAGAGTGATTTAATAAGACTTACAAAAACCTTTTTGGTATATTTCCCAGAAACTAAAAAAGTGAGTGATTTTCATGACTGGATAACAAATCATTTCACAGGTCAGGTACTTTCCAATTCTTGGCTTTCAACAAAACTGAAGGAGGAAATAACTAAGTTGTCAGTTGAGAGACTATTAAAAATAATTTTAGATGATAGACCACTACATGGGTTTGACATATAATTTGGAGGAAATTCAAAGAAATGGTGATATTTCATTAGAAAATTCTTGCATCCCATTCAGCTTGTGGTAAGAACAAATTTTTTTTCAGAATTTATGTCTATAAAAATGAAAAATAAGAAGGAAAAGAAAGTAAGAAAAAAGACATGATCCTGAAAACTGTCTCATTTTAGTGACAAGTCATACTCATCCATGGATACATGAACTAATTTCAAAGAAACAATCTCTTTAAGAGATAGACTTCTAAAAAAACTTAATTTTTTTTGTTTGGTGAGTTTCAAAATTTTAGTATATTTGTTCTTTTGTTAAATTGTGGACTACTGATAATTATGACAGAATCTAGATGATTACTTAAATACTTAATACTTAAAGCCTAAAATGTTTGTTTTAAATATAAATATTTTTGTTGTAGAATATGATAAGTATGATAAGGTGACCTTTTAAATATAAAAATATATAATGCTAGGATACTCTGTGTGTGTGTGTGTGTGTGTGTGTGTGTGTGAAGTGCAATGGGAAGTAGGTGCAAGGAGAAAATAGATGAGATAAAATTGCTAACTGTTAAGAAAGATCTTGTTTATATCTCTAAATGTATGATGGGAAGTATCTATCATTATGGTTATTTAGATTTACTGGACACATTTAAAAGGGTGGTGTACCCATATGACTTTACAATATCAATATTTATAATATATCCCAAATCATAGACATTGTACCTATTTAAACCTTTGATTTCAAAAATGAGACCTCTATCCAAATTTTACGCATTTTAGGGAGAATATAAAACATTTTGAAGACCACCAGCCTTATTCACACAGGTAGTAGGAAGCAGAAAAGGCATTTAAAGCCAGATTTTTGACTCGAGGTTGGAGCATTTTGTATCTGTTATAATTCAATGGAAAGGGATCACATGGCAGTAGGAAGCATCATTGTTTTAGCTCCCTACCTCTCCCCCACCCCCAACTATCTGAGAACTTGCAGACAGGCAAAAATGGAATCAACACGCCCAGAGAACTGGTAAATGACTGTCCCAGTTACAAATTATATGCATGCATCTGCCTAGCACAGTGCCTGCCACATACTATTTCTAAGTATTAATAAAAGTTTGTTAAATGAATGGTAAGAGTCTAGGGCTTTTCCCATTAATTAATAAAATTTCCTAAAGACAAACATTTCAGTTTATAATTGTGTTTTTATATTTAGATCTAGGATCAATTTGGAGATTACCATAAAACTTGTATTATAAATTTCCATAATGATCAAAAAACAAGCAAACAAAAACTCTAAATAAACAAAGAACAAGAAGAATCTCTGATACTCTTTTTGCCAGACAGATGCCCATTTTTAAATCCAATCTTGTTATCAGATTTAAAGGTAGTAACTCCAGTGAATAATATTAAATTACTAAATGTAAGCTATGTTCACACTATATTTAGAATAGGATCAATTCAGTCCTTAAATAAGGCAAGATAGATTATACCCTTACCTAGTTTAATTGACAAGAGGACTTTGGGGTGCCTGGGTGGCTCAGTTGGTAAGCGTCTGCCTTCGGCTCGGGTCATGATCCCGGGGTCCTGGGATGGAGCCCCACATCGGGCTCCCTGCTCGGCAGGAAGCCTGCTTCTCCCTCTCATGCTCCCCCTGCTTGTGTTCCTTCTCTCGCTGTGTCTCTCTCTGTCAAATAAATAAATAAAATCTTAAAAAAAAAAAATTGACAAGAAGACTTTGCAACCAATTCTTGTTTGCTCATGATCAGTAGAAATGGATTAGAAGTGATTAAAATCAATGCATAATCTCAAAATAATTAAAACCATACGCCTGTGCATTCACTATTCCTTATCCTTTACTTCTTTTTATTCTTTCTCCTTTTTTTTTTCTAAGCCAAACACATTGTGTTGAGTTTTAGCTACATTAATTTCTCAGAACCATTGTTGTAATTAGGAAGGTCTTAGAAATGGATTTACCATGAAATTATGTAAGCATAAACGTTAGGGTTCCTCACTTATATCCTGGGAGGATCCCAGCAATACCTTCCCATGGTAATATATTTTTTATAAAATTTGAAAACAGTAAGATATATTTAACATAGTTTGAGTTTAATGGGCTATGTTTATGTGATTTGTGGTCTCTTCCAGGCATTGTTAAATTATTGCTAGCCATCTCATTATAGAAATGGCTTTCAGGAATATTCCTACCAACCATTTTTCTGACTCACTCAGGGTCATGTCTCAAAGGTGCCAGAAATAATCTTGCATTTTAAATGTGTCTTTGGCCTCTGGCTTGTGAGTATGTCCATAGTGTGGAAAATACAAAGTTTCAAAAATGGAGAAGTAGAAGCTGCTCTGTGGAAGATTCTTCTGAATCTTATAGCTCGTAGACAAAGATTATTGGATAGAAGTTTCCTCAAATTTGTTATCATATTAAATGTTTACATGAGATTGCTAATAATATGTGTTGAAACTGAAAGAAATTTTCTGAACAATAAACTATAAACAATACAGATTTTGATTATGATAGAAGAAAGACTGAATTGTGTTTCTCTTTTCTCTATAGACAATAATATAAAATTGTTGTCAAAGTAAGAGTCCGTCAAGATTATGCAGCCAAAATTGGTAGGGAAATAAGTATTATAGATATGTGCCAGGAAGGTAATTAATAAAACTATTTTTTCATTTTCCCCTATTTTGTGATGTGTATGGTATTGGTCATCCTTTTAAAATTAATAATTTGTTATTTCTTACTATAAATAAATGTTTCATTTTATATCTAACTTCCCTTCATATCTACCTTTCATAATTTTGAGTTTGCTTTTCTTACCAAGGGCCCCCAAATGGTATAGATTTGTCCCTGGCCTTAGATATTATTTGGTAGGACACTCTTATATACATGAAAAAACAGGTCTAGAGATAACTTCTTACTTCTCAATTATTATGGACAGGATTATAATAACAACCAGGCTCCTGGGCAGTGAGTTAAATCTCTCATGATTAATCCATGGATAGAATAATTTAAGTTCTCCCTGTATATGAATCTGCACCTAGGATTTTAGCTAGGAAAACAGTATTGTAGAACTGAACTCTAGAGTAAAAGCCTATAGATAGAAAAAATGTCAGCAGTTGTGCATGGATTTCTTTGAGAAAAAAAACCATTTGTCAAAGTGGCTAGAAATAAGGAGGGAATCTCTTTAGGGTTCTGCCAATTCCTACCAGCTAGATAGTCCCAGAAATCTTGTCCATGACACTCTGAACTTTAGAAATGCACATGCAAACAACATTCAACAGCATTGTTGAATAAAGCAGGAAAGAACAGATAATGTGAAACTCATTTGTTACTGATTGTAATGACATGGCCTGTGTTAATATTCCCTAAGGCTGAATTCTCTCTGAATAATACACAAGGGAAGCCAGAGGATGTTTCAGAGCTTGGACAGTGAGGGGGAATTTTACTAACTCAGGTCTGTCATTGCAATCTTACCACGAACGTGGTCTAGAAATCCATTTTAATGCTATTCTGTAGCTGTCTTTGTACAACTAAAATGAATGTGCATTTGGGAACCTCCAATTACTAACATTTGCAGAGGGCAAATAAAATACTGATTTTTGTCTTCTAACAGGACAGAAACTTTGAATTTGAAAACCAAATAAATCAGACTTTCTCATACTGATGAAGACTAACTGGACCATAATGGAATTTAAGCCCGTAAGCAGTAGTGATTTACTGAGGAGGCTTACAGTAGCCGTCCAAAGGATATTAGACTGCCATTAAAGACATGCTTTCCAGGCTAAGTAGACTTTATAGCAGGGGTACTATACGGCCTTCTCAAATTTCAAAGGCCATTTGAAGGCACATTTAAATGCTAGGTCAGAAGCAGCCCCTGATGGAGGCAGGGCTGTTTCTGTGCTGTCTTTGAACTCAGGGAAAGGAATGGGTGTTCATTCCATTTCCGTTGCTTTAGAGACAACTGGTCCCTCCAAGCATCTCCATGTCTCAAGTGTTCTCTAAGTCCTGAGAGGTACTCAGCTCAAGGTTTTGCAAGAACTGCCTTTGTTTGAACTGCTAGAATCCTCTCTCCTTGGCAGGGAAATTAGAATAGGGAAAAGCAAAATAAAGCAAATCCTGGGAGAGGCAGAGCAAAAATTACCCTGGTGAGGGATGATGCTCTGGAGTGGGAGCTACGAACTGGCCGGTTGTGGTGAAATCCCAATGGTGGATGTCTTGTTTGGCTTACATGTGATTTTTAAGAGAAATTTGAACCAGTATTTAAAAGTTCTGATTTTGACATAAAGAACATGTGGAGTTTTCTCCAGAAATATTTTGCAACTCTAGGTTTCATTCTGGCAGCTTTTGTTGTACTGCCGGGTGGTAACCTGGGCATACACACTCTCCTAGTACTCTAGCTTCTCAGTAGTTGCTAGCTCAGGTCAGAGAAGCTGCGAGAGTGTTGGATCTCTCGATCAGCTGAGAGACCGTCTGATCTGACCCTTTGAAGGAAGAAAGTTTGGTTGGCAAGAAGAGCCTAAGACAACAATTCTAAGAACATCAGCAAGGCTAATGGCAAGTCTTAGAAATTCGCCTGGCCCACAGTCCCATGACTCCCAGTAAAGGGCCTTCTGTGGGAGCCCTGCAGCCAGCCAAGGCAGGGAGCAGCTTGTGGGAGGCCTCTGATGCATTTCCAGAACTTTGCTGCTGGGGCGCTTAGCTCATTGGCTCCCCTCAGACAGGAGTCTGAGAGGGGTATTCTCCTAACTCCCATGCCTTACTTTACTCTGGTTCTCCCACTACTTACTGTTTGTAAAGAGAGTTTGATTAGGATCCTGGTAGTTTAATTTTCCCATGTTCAACTCTTTCCTTATTTCCCAGGCCATAGTTGGCATTGCATTTGATTCTTTTGTTTTAAGTCTGAGAATTGTAAGGCCATGGCCAGTATGTTCTTTTGTCCTTTAAGCTATGAAAAACAAGAAGAGGAAAAATAAAGCAACAACGGAACAGCAACCAACACTCAAACAAATCCAGAGGCTATATTTAGATGAAAAGTAATATTATTATGGTCATCGACAGATTTGGATTCTCATTCATTCATTCATTCATTTATTCAACAAATACGGAATATTTCCTATGTATCAAAACACTGTAACAAAACACTCTCGTTACCCCTCGGTGTACCTCTAGCCTGTTGGTTGGGAGAAATACCAAAGTAATAATTTTTACTAAAGTAACAGAATAAGGCCACAGTATTTCTTTTTCAAGTATGTCAATACCTAAGTGATTTTGCTACCAAAACATTTTCCACGCAGGTGGACTTCCCACAGTTTCTTCTTTCCCCTCAGCTAAGGGGCATCCTAGGTCTGACTCCAGTGTGGGGCATTTGTGTGCTGGGCGCTTTGTGGCTGGTGAAGATATGCACTTTTATTTCCTTTCCCTGTTTCTCAAGGAGCAATATCATTTTATATCATACCACCTTACCTTGTGTAAACTCCCTTCTTCCCTTAGGCGCTGGCTTTTTTTCTCAGCCTTTCCACATCTTTCCACATTATGTCAAATAATTGGCAGTTGAGGGGAGTCAAACCATATGAAGGCTTATTTAGGTGGCCCCAGGGTGGGGGGTGTCTCTGAAACATCCTGGTATTTACTGCTGTGACATCAGTCAATCCACACAGCTCCAGCAATGTGAGAGACAGGGAAGAAGTCATAACTCTGCTTCTGGATCCAGAGAGGGAAAAAAAAATTCACATCTTGCAAGTCATCTAGAATATCCTAATATTACTTCAAATTAAAGACTCCGTTCAATTTCTAAATATGGGTTCTTACATCCAGAAAGTCATCAAAATATGGAAATTCATTTAATATTAATTTTTTTGCCCTTGCAGCTGGAGCGTACTTTTGTCTGGCAACTTGTGTTGGGAGTAAGGGTGTGGTCACACTTTCTTTTCAACCTTCACTCAACTAGCTACTACTCTTGCCCGTCTAAATAAGGAATATAGGGAGGGAGGCGGGGATAAGGAAACAGAGTGCATTCTTGATTTGTGCTGTCAGAATATAAGTTTGTCCCTTCTCTGGCCTTGCAGGTGTGTGGAGCTCACTTCCTGTCTCTGTGCTCCTGAAGAGTTCTATTGGCAGCTCCTCAGTTCTGAGGACAATGCCCATTTTTTGGTTGCTTCCTCACGGCCCTTGGGTCTTCAGAGGACCTCTCCATAGGTACTTCACTTTTGGAAATCCAATATTCCTTCCAGAAGACTCTCTAGGGCAGAAGTTAAAAAAAGGCTCTAGGCAAGTTTTCTCTCCCTCAGGAGAGAACTGGTCCATGGGGAGCATGCAATACTTTTGTACCACCTTGCAAAGGGAAGTGCAGTTTCTTTCCAGATGCACCTGAGCAAAGCTTAGTTGGCCATATAGCTTGCTCACCCACCTATCCTTCCCCCCAGCCTTCTGGTAAGAGTCAGATCTCAGCCGACCATGCCTACCAAACTCATCTGAGGCTCTACAAGGAGACCTGGTGAGGGTTCTCTTGCCAGGCCAAAGGTGAAATGACTCAGAGCTGGCAGAAATCTGTTTAAATCCTCTCGCTCTCTCCACTCTTTCAACCTTTTATATATTCAATTTGGTTTGGGAAAACAGTCTAGAACACTGATATTGAAAGTTTCTATTTTGGTCTGGCACATTGGAATGCTGTATCTGTTTATCTTGGTGTCTCCATTGAAACTTCAATGATATTATTCTGTTATGCTATTATAAAGCATTTGATATGTTAGTAATCTCTTCTCAGTTTCCTTATTTATAATTTTGGAATAATAATATCTGCCTTATGGTGAAAGATAAATTATACACGTGAAGCACCAACCACAATATCTAGTAAAGAGGAGGAATTTGACAAAAGTTAATTTCCTTCCTCCCACTCCTCTCCCCTCTCCAATTTAAATAAAAAGGCACTGCAGTACATTCAGATGGGGTCTGCGCTGTGCCCAAGCCTTCGGTTCCCACCATGACAGGCGCCCCACGCTTCCAACGGGAGCCCTCAGGCATGCGTGACAGGCATTCATAATGCCTGAGGCTCAGGCAGCTTATGGACCAGCCTCCTTGGTCCCCCTTCTCCTCACTCCGAAAGCTAAGCTTGCTATTGCCGGGTCCCTGGGAGACCTGGCTGCTCTGTCACCACGATCTTTGGAGGCCAGGATGTGACCCTGACCGACAGCCAGCCATGTGTCTTCTCCAGTGTGCTCTTTGCCAAGCCCAGGAATGGCTGCCCCTCCAGCATAGGGGCCTTCACTGTCTGTGAGGGTTATGACCCTGCTGAGGGTTTCCTTCTAGACCTGACCAAACCCCTGCCGGACGACTCTTACGATCCATATTTCCACCAATTAGATGGTCCCACTTGCATCACTGTGCCATTGGTGACCTGTGCGGACCTGAGCTTCTATGGCTCAGACTGTGGTTACCCACTGGACCCAGAGGATGGCTCCAAGTATAAGTATATACTCACACAGCCCCCCATCTCGCCACCATCCTGGGAGGTCTGCACGTTGAAGAAGAAAGGGTGGCTGGCCAAGGAGACCCATCCCCAGGACTGCCCCATCAGCACAATGGACACATTGCCCCAGCCCCTGGCTGCTCCCAGCACCATACCCTGCTGGCCTCTGAGGTGGAAGACAATTAAATGAACTGTTCACCTTAACACTTTCAGTTAGCTGGCAATCTGATGCAACCCGGAACTTGCATTGATGAACTTATTTTCAAATATCTCATCGGTGGGTCCTGAACATCCAAGCCCCCAGTGGGAAGCTGCAACAACCACCATGACCACAACAAGGAAAGAAACACTGCAGAATGCCTGTCTGCATTGCAGAGGGGATTCTTGAGTGAGGTCTTGCTTCTTTCAATCTTTCCAGGGGTGTCCTGAGTATGTCTAGGATTGTGCACCAAAACAGGGGTTCTTAAAATGGATAGAAATTAGGAATATCTGTGAACCCAATGGAGGAAAATATTACATTTTTATTTTCACTAATATAACTGAAATTTCACTAATATAACTGAAATTTAGCTTTACTCCCCAATATAAATGCCGGCAACAAATCACAGTAGTAAAAGTAGTGCCTGTTACCTTCCCACCAATACAAATCAGTTACTTTTTATGTTACATTGCAGTTTTTGCAGGCATCTAGAAATGCTGTTCACATTTGTCACTACGTTGAATTATAGAAGATCTTATAATTTGATGTACTAATAAAAAAAAAAGCATTGTATTTTGTTATACCAAAAAGAGATTTGGGGCCAAAGTTATTATTTTTTTTTTACAAAAATAGTCAAAATTGGCCTTTGACTGATGATTTAGTGATAACTTTCCAACAGATTCATTTTTTAAAAAAATATTCAATGTGAGGAGCTCCTGGGTGGCTCAGTTGGTTAAGCCTCTGACTCTTGATTTCCGCTCAGGTCATGATCTGAGATGGAGCCCCAAGTGGGGCTGTGCGCTCAGTGCAGAGTCTGCTAGAGAGCCTCTCTACCTCTCCCTGTGCCCATCCCCCTGATTACTCTCTCTTTCTCTTTCTAAATATATCTAAATAAATATAATCTTAAAAAAAATTCACTGTGTACCTATATAGTGTAGGTATAGTAATAGATACCTTTTCTAAATGCAGTGTTGCTTAGAAAAATCAACAAAAATGCAATGAAGTTTTCAGCAGAGAAGTGAGGATTTCAGCATAATAAACCTAATTTTTCTCAACCTGGTGGTTGTTATGTCCAATGAATCACATTTTTTTTTTTTGTCAGATGAATAGGCACAATACTACTCCGTTGATGGTCAGCTAAAATAGAATCCTATTTTATGCAGACTGGAAAAATTAATATTCATAAATATTTATGAAGAGTAGTTGGAGCTTTTTTTCCATTTCTGTTATATCTGGGTCTGTTTTCCATAATACTACTAAGGGATGAATATTTTCATGACAATCTCTTTCATGATCTAAAACTGAATAATAGCACATGAATTGCTACTTGTTATTTTTGTGTAACTGTAAACATAGAAAGATTCTTTTACTCCAGGGAAAGCAAAATTACTCTTTTTTGCAGGAGTATACACTTTCATATTTATATCCAGAATAGGCAAAAACCAAAAAAAAACAAAACCAAAAAAAACCCAAACCCAGAACAGCTGTTTCATTAAATTGCTTTCTTCTCAATCACTTACTGTATTAATCATGGCTCTTTCAATATCTCCTTTTATTTTCCAAAAGCATATAAACTTCTTATTTGACTGTTCCCTTATGTTGCTTTTTAAATTGGCCAAGCTGATGAATTACAAATGAAGTTCACAAAAAAATTATTGTCCCCCAAAGAATATTACTTTATTTCAGATTGAGACACACCAATTAATACTCCCTTTCCCCCCTTGGGGGTATCTGAGAACTCATTGCTTCTTCTCCATTGCATTTAATTTTAGTATAAAGAATAATAGCTTGTATTATAAGACTCTGAAGCCTTCTCCAGTTCTTGGTTCTAGACAGTTAGATTTCAGTTTAAATTAAAGGGGGTTTAATCCTTATACTTTAGCACTACAGAAGTCAAGAACTTGTAAGCTAATTGATTTGGAAAGGAATAGTTCAAAATACAATAAGGATATATATCCTTATCTGACTAGGAAGCCAAATCTGAAGAAATAAAAGAAGAAAGAGAGGAAGGTCAACAAAAGGAAACATGGACCATGCTTTTATTTCAGTAAAATATAGTCAATTTAGTTAATACTTTGAGTCAAACCAGATGATGGACTGATTGACAAAATAAATATTTTGGCATCATAAACACATAAAGTTTAACTTGGGATATAAGGAGACAGTTCAAGATGATTACATTTATAAAATAACCAGAGCAGCAGGTTAATTTTTTTTCTTTTGTGGTGGGGTGGGAGGAAGGAGAAGAGACATTAATTCATTTGCAATTCAACACAATTCAACAAGTTTTTATTGAACACCTATTATGTTCTATACCTTTTGCTAATCACTGGGACTAGTAGTTTTAAATCAAATAAATAATTTATGCCTGAATTTTTGGTTTCAAACAAACTGATTTTGTTTGAAGAGGGCAGGGGAATTCTGTCACCTGGGACAAAGATGTCAAGTACAGAACTACACTATAACCCACTTTACTCCATCTGGACTCATAGAGCTGTCCTCACATGGTCCAGATTCACTGAGCAACTAGAATCCATTACATCAACTTTTCATCCCTGTTGAAAGAAAAGCTGGCCTGAGGGTGTTCTTGCTCAGGCATTTAAGATGATATCAATAGTTCAATCCATAATCAAACACTGATGGAATTACACTTAAGGAAGAAGCTGGATTTCACTCCTTTTCTGTTTCCAAACATTCCAGGTCATTCAGTGATCTAGTCTAAACATGCACATCAAAATGGAGTCTTTTCTCCCCTAAAGGTATCATAGTGATCTGATCTTTCCTGAAAACATTTTTAACTCATCACTTTCTAGACTCCCCTGCCATGTTGGAACAAAATCTGTTGCTGCTGTTATGGCCTAGGTAGATAAGTTTAAACTTTGAGGAAATGCCTATCCTGTTTTGTATCATCTGTTGTACTCTATACAGAGCTATTTTATTTTCATCTATCTGTACCCTTCTTGAAGTACTTATAAAAGACAAAGATATTACTGCTGTTCTGGATTTACAGAAATGATTCACTCACGACCGTGTAAGAGCTTACAATGTAATGTGTATGTGGAGACCTGCAAAGAAATTAAACAATACAAGCAATTAAAAATAAACTCTCTAAGAGAGGTACACAGTGCTTTGAGGGTGATAAATTCTCCCATAGGGATCAGAAAAGCTTCCTACACAGGTAGTATTTAGTTTCTTGTGAAAAATGGTAGAGTTTCTTTTTAATTCTTTCCAGTTTTCTGCACATGCAAACAGGGGAAGCATTGACCAGGTAGAAAGCATGGCGAGCTGATGGTGAGCTGGACAAAGGTGTTCAGGTGTAAGATGACACAGGGGACACTTTTCAGAAGTCTCCTGTAGCTAAGGTGCAGGAGGCATGAGAAGAAATTTAGACTATCCACATCTGTAATGAAATTCCTGTCCCTGAATTCCCACCTATGAAAGTGGTGGAGGATGTCATGTTTCAGGAGAACTTGGTTTATACTGGGAATATGAACACTTTTCCCCTCATGTACAAATTATAACAAAGTGCAGTATTTCTCTGTTTATATATGTATTTGTTTAGACCTACTTGCAAACAACAGAACTATCTCTTCCTAGTTTAATTTTTTTAAAGATTTATTTATTTATTTTAGAGAGCAAGAGAGAGAGAGAACACAAATGGGGAGGGGCAGAAGGAGAGGTAGAGAGAGAATCTTCAACAGACTCCCTGCTGAGCATGGAGCCAGACACAGGGCTCGATTCCAGGACCGTGAGATCATGACCTATGCTGAAATTAAGAGTCAGATGATTAACCGACTGAGTCACCCAGGTGCCCCTTGCTAGTTTAATTTTTAAAATAATTTATTAATGGCCATTTGGAAGACAAAGAGACATGGACTCCAAAGCTATGAAACCAGGCTTAATGTACAGCAGCATGGCAGGATCTTTTCACTGTCACTGTTGTCCAGTTCCTTACACTCAGGGCAAAATGCAGGACATTCCACCAAATGCAATTACTAAAGAAGTAAATGTTTTTGTCCCAAATTTGCTAAAGGTCAGTTTCCTTGAGTGAAGCTTCCATAGATCATTGCTTCATTCCAAATTCAGGTTTCATGTGGTTGTATCAGATTGGAAGGATTAAGTCATATGTTTACATTTGCATTGAAAGGATGTTTCCTGAATTCTACTCCAGAGGAGTAGGACTCATAATGTGGAAAATGACAAAATATAAGGAGGCTGTTCAAAATATATAATACTATTATATATTATTATGTTAATATGTATTAGCAATCCACAAATGAAATATTACTGTATATTAGTAATTCATAAGTAAGATATGTCTACATACACCATAATAGATCATTGTTAGGCAATGTTCTTTTTCACTCTTGGAAACATCGCTGTATATCTTATTAAATGCAATACTTCTGCTATATATTATTAATTAATTTTTGTTAGGTTAGGTTGTGATAAAAATAACTCCCAAATCTCAGTGTCTTAAAACAACCAAGTTTTCTTTCTTACTCATGTTACATCATCTTTGTGGGGTTATCTGTAATTTTATTACCCTTCACTTTGCGATGGCTATAATTATGTTCTACATTCAAAATGTTTTCTTCATTGTTTGAGCCAGGCTAAGGAGCTGTCAGTATCTTGGACATGCTGTTTCCAAACAAGAGGGGGGGGGGGGGGGGAGGGGAGGGGGGAGAGAGAGAGAGAGACTAAACCAGATAATAGCAATAACAACAACTGCGTAATCTAAAGCATCTGCTTGAATATGGCATACATCACTAACAATTCCATTGGTCAAAGCAAATGAAGTAAAATTGTGAAGCCTCATACCATTTGGGTAGGAAAGTGAAATATTCTTTTAGAAGGGACAGTGAATAAATGGCAATAATAAACTATTTCAGTTCTCTTTCATCATCTCAAATGGTTTTTTCCCAGCCTTACTTAAAAAGCACTGATCTTGTCTATAAGGAATACCCACCAAATTTGCATCCAATACTAGCAAGTGGCCCAGTCTAGAATATTGGGATAGTCTGCATCACAAGAACAAAAAAATATCTGGTCCCACATTTGTGGGCTACATATCAAGGCAGACAGGGCTCTTCAGTGTGGGAAGGGAACACATGGGAGATAAGCAGGAGTTGCTGTTTCATAGCAATTCTGAAATCACACCGAGTAGACAATCACTTGTTTTTTAGATTCCACATACAAGTGAAAACATATGGTATTTGTCTTCCCTGTCTCACTTATTTCACTTAGCACAATACCCTCTAGGTAGACAATTAGAGAGCCTCCTGTGAAAGAATATTTAAAAAACCCCATCTTTTTAGATCCAGATTCTGCTCCTTGGAATTAGCTCCTCAGTCCATTGTTCTTGTTGACTCTGGCTTCATTTATTGGAAGGTTCCTCCTTTTCTATGGTCTTTCTTTTCCAGATGCTATTGCACAATCTGAGTGAGGCATTGGAGAAAATGCCTTACTTGGGGTCTTAACAGATTTCTCATTCTACTTCTGTTTACAGGAGAGGTTGGAAGTGGCAAAGCTCAGTTGAAGCCTCAAATGGTCAGTCTCTTTTAATCTAGGTTGTTGGCTCTTTTATAATTACAGCTATTTTAATTTATTTTACTCCAGGAAACCACACACAAAATTCTTTTTGAAACCTATCTTTCTACTTCCCTACATTTCCTTAAAGGTAAATCAAGCTTATTATGTTTCCATGAGAGAGCCATGGCTTTCATCTCTTTTTTCTGAGCCATTTTATCACCTGAAATATCTTAATAAACACTACCTAATGATTTGAGAGTTACACATATAGACATGTTTTCCCTCCCTTGGATTGGACAATGCCATGAGGTTGAGGCTTCATTGGACTTTGTTTTTCCAAGTATTTCTCAAAATGATCTTAGGCTAGTAGGAGAGGAAAACAGTTTCATATTGCAACTCTGCTCGCCAGCAGTTCCAGTTGTTTCTGATTTCCTTTTTTTCAGTAGTAACTTATCAAATCCAACTAAAAGCAATTAAATCTAGTAGCATTCTGTTTCTCATCCTCTTTCCTTAAAGCCACAGGACATTGGATTTATTATCTTCCAAGTTATTTCAGGTAACAATTTATCACTGCATCATATTTTTTCTTCATTTTTCCAGCCTTCAGTAAGGTTTTTTTTTTTTTTAATTCATCCCTTACATCAATGCCCTCTATTTTAGCTTTCCTATCATAGCAATACCTTACTCCAGACTGTTTCTGTATTGGTTAGCTTTTTCTTGGTTATGCTGTTGTAACAAATAATCCCCAAGCATCAGTGGCTTGACACAAAGATTTATTTCTCACATGTATCCAAAGTACTTTCAGTTGCCTGTATCTCTGCTCGTATCATGTATGGATTGACTGTACTTATGCTTCACAAGTATTTCCTTTAGACTTACAGAATTGAAGGGGAAATTCCAGACTAATCTTGAGGAGGTAGAAAAAGAGCAATGATGAAATCACCTGATGGCTCTTAAAGTTTTTGCTTAATTGTAGCTTTTGTTCCTTTTACATTTCTTTTGCCAAAGTAAGTAAAATAACCAAGTCTGGTGGTCATGAGGCAGAAGAACATACTCCTTTTATAGAGAAGGCAGTAAATAAACGAAAAATAATAAAATCTACCACATTTACCGACTTTCCAATACTGACTTTTTATTTCTCTATTTGGGTATGTTAATTTTTTCTTGCTAAAAAAATAACCCAATTGAGATAGGAGAAATTTACTTATTTAAGAAAATATATATCAGGATCTCTCTGAAAAAAAAAATAGTGCCTGTACTGAATACTAATGTATAACAAAAAACATTAATCTGATTTTCACAAGCCTTATAAAATTATTCAGAAGGGTTGATAAACAAACAATCTCAAACTTGTTGAGAAATGTGGTATAATTTGAAAAATAAATTATCTCCAAGTGGAACTACATAAAAATACTACTACTAATAATAATGTAATTATAATAGCTAACATCTCTTGAGTGTTTACTGTTCCAGATACTGTCTTTTTATTTTTTTTATTTTTTAGAGGGAGAGTGAGAGAGTGTGAGCACAGAGGGGGGAGGGGAAGAGGGAGAGGGAAAGAGAGACTCTCAGGCAGACTCCACACCTAGCGCAGAGCCTGAGGATGGGCTCGATCTCATGACCCTGAGATCATGACTTGAGCTGAAACTGAGAGTTGGATGCCTAACCAACTGAACCACTCAGGCACCTTCTCCAGACACTGTCTTTGATTTCATCTCAACTTTATTCTAAATGAGAAAGGTAAAGCTTGACTTAGGTCATACAGCTAGGAGGTGAAGAACAAAGACATGAAGTCAGTTCTATCTGATATAAGAGACCGGTTCCCAATCATTAAGTTTGTTAAGTTGTATATGCATATTTTTATTTTATAATATATTTCAAATCTAATTTAAAAAATGATATTAAATGGAGTGATCAATGGTGGACTCTACTTAGTTGGAGTCTAATTCATCTGGTGGGACACTTTTGGACCCATGCTAAAGGATGAAATTCCTATACTCTGGATAAGCAAGAAACTAAAAATAGAGAGGCAAACATTAAAATAAATCTTCAGATTTTACTTAAAAATTATAATCCATACAAAGAACAGAATACGCAAATTCTGTGTACTTGTGGGAGACGCTACAGGATAGAAATATGGTCTCAGAACCTCAGAACCATAGCTACACTCTCATGGTCACACCTAACACTGAAAGACATATGGAACACTTGGCAGAAGCCTGGGGTCTGGGACTCCTGTTTGGTTCACATTGAACCTTAGTGAGCCAGTGATGACAGAGATGGGTGAATTATCTTGCAGATAGAGGCTATTGTGCAATCATTTGCACAATCAATTACTTGGGTTTATGGTGATTTAATAGGAAATGGAATCCTGGGGACTCTATTTAATATCTGTTCTCAGTCAGGTAAAAATGCCTCCAGGAAAAGATTAGCTTCCTTGAAGTTATCTGATCCTGAGACCCGAAGTAGGAGAACTCAAGAAGCAGGGAACAACATTAAAAGGGCCCGTGAACAAGCTTTGCTGGTACTTGTGCTTACTTTTTAGTTGGCTGCTTTGCTAGGGTCAGTTGAAATTCCCTTATAAGCCCAGTTATGGTTTGCCATTTGCCTGTTGATGCAAGTGTATCACCTGGAGCTATTTAAACCTGGGAGGGAATGAATTGGTAGGGATTCTTCCCCCCGCCCCCCACCTCCTGCTTTACCGAGACATAATTGACAAAATTATATTTAAATCGTACAAGGCAATAATTTGCTATATGTATACATTGTGAAATAATTCCCGTAATCAAGTTAATTAACACATCCATTACTTCACATGGTTACCTATTTCTTTATTTATTTATTGGGAACACTTCAGATCTACTCTCAGCAAACTGCAAGCATACAATACAGTATTATCAATGTAGACACCATGTTATACATTAGATTCTCAGAACTTACTTACCTTATAACTAAAGGTTTGTCCTCTTTGACCATCCTTTCCCCATTTCTGCCACCCTCCAGCCTGTCAACCACCATTCTACTTTAAGTTTCTGTAAGTTTGACTCCTGCCTTCCCTTCCTCCCTCCCTCCCTTCCTTCCTTCTTTCCTTCCTTCCTTTTCTTTCTTTCCTTCTTTCTTTCTTTCTTTCTTTCTTTGATTACCCATATAAGTGATACCATATAGTATTTGCATTTATTTGGCTTATTTAAGTTAGCATAATGTCCTCTATGTTTATCTATGTTGTTACAAATAGAATTTCCTTCTTTTTAAAGACTGCATAATATTCCATTGTGTGAGTATATGTTTATGTATGTACGTAGATAGGTAAGTTTTTTCTCTATCAATCAATATAAATATATGTTTACATTTAAAAAAATCCATCCATCAATGGACACTTAGATTGCTTCCATATCTTGGCTATGGTGAATAATGCTGTAGTGCAGTGAATATGGAAATGCAGATGTCTCTTCAAGATAGTGTTTTTGTTTCCTTTGGATAAATGTCCAGAAGTGGGATTGCTGGATCATATGGTAGTTCTAGTCTTAATTTTTTTGAGGAATGTCCATACTGTTTTCATAGGTAGGATTTCCTTTTGATTAGTGTCAATGGGATCAGACAGAGCCAACTGAATTATATTAAGAAAAAAAAATCTGTAGTCAATCTCAGCTCCGTGTGTGTGTGTGCGTGTGTGTGTGTGTGTTTGAGAGACTGAGAGTGATGAAGAGAATCCCATGACATCCTGAAGACAGTCAGATTGACAGCTGGTCAGTTTCTGGGGCTACTTAGTTTATTTGGTTGGACATCAGTAGCCTTAATTTAATCCCCCCTGCCAGCCATTTAACCTGAATCTGATGTAACTATAGACTCTATAGTATTTTAGGGCTTTCCAAAACAAAATATTGAGACACATTTCTCCTTTGCATTAAATCCTGGTTTCTGCCTACATGTGCTAGAAATAAGAACAGGCAATCAAGTTCAATCCACAGCCCAGGGCATTTACAGCCTCTAGATATTTGACAGAGCAGGTAGGAAGGAGATAAAACATGGATTCAGTGTTTGGAACACAGATGTTGTGTTGTCTCTTTCTAACGGGTAGGAGCCCATAATCTTTCAACTCTCCTTATTATGCTACCCCTTTTATTTCCACTTTCAAAACTGTGAGCAGTTCCTATACTTTAGGGAATTCAGGGAAAATTAAGTTGGACATGGTTTTTCTCAGTTCTATATTAAGATTTAATTTTCTTGGATTTGCTAAGTCATTTGATACCAATCCATCTACTTTGCATTTTCTAATATTTTGTTATTTTTCCTCTCCTATTTCTCCTCATCTTTGTGGATTTATGCATTAAAACATCTTTTATTGCCATTTTAATGGGGTTTTGGAAAAGACCAAAAGTAGTTAAGTACATTCAACTTTCCATCTTTTCCAAGGAGCCCACCATATATACATATTTTAAGCAACACTCTTTTCCAATCAGTACAATGAAAACAAAGCATTTAAATCCTGTCTGTCTTCTCTTTCTTCAAACAACAAACATTAAACCTGAACTGTTACATAACTACAAAGAAAGTCCTTTCTCAAGATATTTGCTATGCTTGAAATATTTACTGTGCCAATACAAGATATTAATCAGTTCAAACTATGTGTTCTTAATTTTCAAGATTATTAGATGACCTCCCAAAATAATCACTTGGGGAAACATTACAAAATATCCTCCCAGGGACATGCTGGCCAGTTTAAAAAGGATTTTCCTGTGTTTCTTGGAGAAAAGGGACATCATGTGTCATGTATTATATGGTGCTGATGATGTGGAATGGATTGTCCTATGAAGAGTGAGTGCCATGTCCCTGGAAGTGCTGAAAGGGAAGCTGGGTAACCATCTATCAGGGATTCCAATGTGTTTACTTGAGGTTAGAATAACTGAAGTCTGAAGATCCTTTCCACTCTCTGTGCACCTATGAGTCTATGAATTTTAGTGAGAATTCTCCTCAAATTTGCATCCTTGAACATTAGCTCTTTTATGGTATGATAATGATCTTATGCTATGCTTGGAGGAATCAACTGGTCTTAGATCCTTAGATCCTAGGTTCCATGTGGGCTAGTTCTGTGTCCATTTCATGCACCACTCTGTCCCTAGTGACTGATACTGTGATTGCTCATATTTGATGCTGAGGACACATTTAAAGAAAGGAGAAAAAAGGAGAGACAGAGAGAAAGAAAGAGAAGAAAAGATAAAAGAGTTCAGAATGTTGAACTGTTCCAGAAAAATAGCAGCAGGAACAATGGTGGTGAGCTGTTGTGTATTATCATAACTTTCACTGGGGGTAGGGTCACTCTGAGAGAGAGAGTCATGAGGTCCAGTGTCTTAAAGAGTACAGCCAGGGCTTACTTTCTGGGTCCTTTTCTCATCTAAAATGTTTTAATCCACATTGAGGTAGAGGAGCAGTTAAATAAATGTTACCATTGTGCTTAGTTTTTATTATTTATTTATTTTATTTTTTAAAAAGATTTTATTTGGTCATTTATTTTAGAGAGGGAGAAAGAGTGTGTGTATGTGCATGCGAGCAGGGTGAGGAGCAGAGGGAGAGGGAGGGGGAATAATCTCAAACAGATTCTGCACGCTGAGCACAGAGCCTGATGCAGGGCTTGATCACGACCCTGAGTTCATGACCTGAGCCAAAACCAAGCGTCAGATGCTTAACTGACTGAGGCACCCAGGTGCCCCCATTGTGTTTAGTTTTTAGAGGCTCTTTACCTAGTTCTCTATTTCATAGATGAGGTAACTGAATCTCAGAGAGTTTAAGTGACTTGGTTAGATAAACCAGGGCTCAGAAGTTGAGTATGGTAGATCATTTTTTCCCGTACCATGAAATTTTTCCATGGTGTTGTCTCTGTTGTCTTTTGAAGACAACTTTGTTGGGGAACGGAATTCAAGAACTCACAGGGTAGTCTGAGGCTGTGTGGGACACTGCCTTGTTGATGATGGTAGTGTTGATGGGATAAAGCTGATGAGAATTGATGTTGTCTTCTGCTGTGATGTGATTTTTTTTTTAAGCGCCAGCTGGCATTTGGTAGCCAACCCAGCCTCTTCCTCTGCCTGGAAACATGGGAATGCCTTTATAAATCATGGCCTCTTCTCTTTGGAGAAGTTAGAGTTGGAACTCTCTAAGGCCAGGAAGGTGATGACAACATTCTAATTTGGGGATGAGATTCTGTGAGAAGGAGGAGACATCTTTTTCACTCTCAGATGTGCACATAGGAGTAGAAGAAGAGGCGAGAAGGATTGGGAAAAGGGTCATTTGGGATTTTAAGGATGACTTTCATAATGATGCCTTTACAGGAAACTTTCTAATTAATGTAATATACCTGGGAAGGCTGTCATGTGACAATATTCCCAGACATTTTACATGGTATGTTAACCAATAAAAAAATCCTAGATTTTTGAGAATTTAAAGTTTCTTAAATAGCCTAAATTTGACAAAATTCTGATTGTAATTCATTAAGAATTGGCCCTTTAAAATTTTAAGCAATTACATTGGTTTTCCCCTAATTTTCCCAAAGACTTACAACACTTGTCCATATGCAAACTATGGCAAAATAAGACTTTGGCTTGGATAAACTAAACCAAGAAATCTCCACAATACATTGTTTTCCTGTCTATACTCATCATGTTGTCTTCCTGTGAAACTTGCCTTTATTTATCACATGTCAACTGAGGGAATTTCATTGCTGTTAAATTGCCCATGACCCATAGTAAATGTTAAATAAAATATTGCTGTTGAATTTTTTTGTAGAATATACAGATTGGCCAATTTGAGCCAGGTTCTTTTAAGGCTGTTTTTCCTTCTGTCCTCCAGCTGTTTTGACCAAGAACATCATCTCTTTCCCCTTTCTCAAACTCAGAGACTGGACCCTTCTATCATCTATAACTGGTTGCTTTTTACGATCCTGATACTTTTTTTCCTAAATAAAGGTGCCACACTAGTTCTCTCTTTTTTAATTCTGTTGTTTCTGTTCTTGTCTATGTCTTCATGACTCAAACCGAGGCTACTGAATGGGCTCCTAACCACAGCCTGTGTTCAGGCTTTCTCACTGTATCCTACTCCCTCTATGACTCCTATCAGTGGGATCGCATGTGAGGAATTGCTGTAGATTGTGGTGGCTAAAAGTACCATTGGTGCTTAATCACAGCTCTGCCTCAGTTTAGCTGTATGCCCGGGGCAAATTATTTAATCTCTCTGTGCCTCTGTTTCATGATCTCTAAAATGGGGGTTATAATAGTGACTGACTCTAATGTTTGAATTTATGTTTGGAAAACACTAAAAACAGTGCCCAGAACATTATAATTGCTCATTATGTGTTATTAGTATTGAATTTCAATACCTGTCCCACCATGGTTTTTTTTTTTTTTTTTTTTTTTTTGCATTTTTAAGCTTGTATTAATTGAACATCAACTATGTGACAGGGACTCTGTCAAGCAGATTTATAGTGTTTCATCATATATTGCTCATATAGGATGGCTATTTTTATACTCAAAATGCAGATTAGGAATTGAAGCTTCAGGAAGTTAAATCACAAGGTCAAAGTCCCACAGCTAGCAAGGGATACATTTGGATTGGAATACAGACCTCTTTGTTGCCAGAGCCTATGCCCCTGTCCAACAGTCTGTTCTACCCCCACATGTGAGTCAACCTAGCCATTTGTAAGATGGGTACAATATTGTCTTCAACAGATAACTGCGTGGAAATTAAATAATGTTGTAAAGTGTTTACTCTAAAGCCTGTCATTTAATAGTCCCTCAATAACTATTATTAATATTATTATACACTATTATTATTATCTCAATGTTTTCCGTAATAAAAATAATCTATTTTTAAAGATTTATTTATTAGAGAGAAAGAGTGCATGCAGAGGGGAAGAGGGGGAGGGAGAGGGAGAGAGAATCTCGAGCAGACTTGGCACTGAGCCCGGAGCCTTTTGGGGGGGGCTCTATCTCAGGACCTTGAGATCATGACCTGAACCAAAACCAAGAGTCAAGCTTAACAGACTGAGCTACCCAGGTACTCCAGAAGTAATCTATTTTTAATATTAAACATCATATTATTCTTTTTCCATTTGTTCATAATCACATCAATTTCTTCTTCTAGATTAACTTGAAAATTATTTCACCAAATTACTTACCCACTCTCAAAATTCTTCACTGGTAGTTTGTTCAGAATTGTGTTAAGATCACAAACTAATTTTGGAAGAGGTGACATCTTTATTGCAGTTTTCTTATCAAGGAACATGGAATGTCTTAACATAATAAGAAATAATAAGAAATGTTTCTAATTCTTTTGTTCTTTTATGGCTTCATTAAAATTTTAGGGATATCTTTATTACAGGCTCTGCATATTTTCTTTGTTTTCTTTCTCTCTCTCTCTCTCTTTCTTTCTTTCTTTCTCCCTCTCTCTTTTCCTTCCTTCCTTCCTTCCCTCCCTCCCTCTTTCATTCGTTCATTCATTCATTATGTTCTATGGAGAGAGAGAGAGAGAGAGAATCTTAAGTAGACTCCACACCCATTGTGGAGCCTGGTGGGGGGCTCAATCCCAGGACCCTGAGATCATGACCTGAGCTGAAATCAAGAGCTGGATGCTCAACTGACTGAGCCACCCAGGTGCCCCATCTCTGCATATTTTCTTAATATTTTTGTAAATATTTTATGTTTTGGTTCATATTATAAGTGCTATCTTTGCTCCGTTTTCTTTAGGTTCTGTCATTTTTACTACTTTTGTGTATGTTACTTTGATAATCTACTATTTCTCCTGCTCTGGAACTGTACAGGTAAGCAGTCAAATGATTCAGAGATTTCACTGTATTTGTATGGACTGTTTCACTTGTTGTTAATAGTATGTGTTATACTGATATTATTCATACATTTATGTGTACTTATCCACCAGGTCACATGCTATTATCTCCTTTTGGCTTATGAGAATGTACATGTTTGAGTATAATATTGAAAGGCAAATTTTTGCAAACTTGTGCTCTGGTGGATAATAAATCCAGGCTCCTGCATTTCTTTGATTGGAATATCTGGGAAGCCTCTGTGGGGGTGGTAGGTTTTGAAGTTGGTCAGGAGAGACTGATACACTTTAATGAAGGAGAAATATCTTGAGATAAGACAGAGAATGAGGGAAGAAGGCAGTGGAAGAAGAGGATGAAAGAGGGAGAGAGAGAGAAGAATGAGAGAGGGAAAGGAAGTGAGATAGTAATGGAGCATATGACTATGAATAGTTAAGGAGACACAGTCTAGAAGTGTGAATATTTTTATGTGGTTAAACTCATATGTTAGGGCAGTGAGGGAAAATAGGGTTCTTGTGTCAACCCAGAGCAACTGATAGAGAATATCTTGAATACTGTGTTGTGGAGGACTCTGAGGCTAAGTCTGGGCTCTGTGGAGAAGTATGCTGTGATGTCAAACTTGGACTGTAGAGGGATGAAGGTTGGCTTCTTTGCCACATATTAATCTCAATAACTTCTAGGAGTTGAGTGACAACTGTAAACAAGTTCCCTGGATATAAAGCAAATTACAGGCATCCAGAGGAAGAAAAAGTGGTTAATAAAGAGGAAAACTAAGTTAACCCTATGACAGAGAAAAACTTCTTTTATTTTACTATTTTGCCCAAATTGGCAAATTTCTAATATTGGTGATATTGTTGATAGTATGATCAGTATGGCCACTCAGACCCTGTTCTTGTAGCAATATTCTCTATTGGTAAGGATGTCTCCTCCTCCTCCGTGTTGCTCCAGCCTGACTTGTAGCAGAGCGCTGCTAAGTCTCCCACCCCATAGCCCATGCCTGTTGTGCATGGGCTATGGGGTGGGAGACTTAGCACCATTTGAAATTCACTTGTTTTCAGGGCTTGTGCTACTTTTAGGTCTCTGAGAGATTTCTCTTTCAAAACAGATAAAGATAAACTTAGTGACATCATTCCTTTGTTAAATTCTGAAAATTAGATTCCCACTTTCTCTTTAGAGTTCAAATTCACTGAGAGGGAAATCCTGTATTTATGAGACTGTCTAGGAATCAATTCAATAAACTCGAAGTCTAGGTATTTGATAAGAGTCTATGCAATAATGAGACCATTTTCAAATTCATATTTTCATAGGAAAATGTTTCCCTCTCACATAACTCCTCGAAGTGGTTGCCACACAAATTCTTAGTGTTATGTATATGAGATTTTTGTTTTGTTCTTTAAAAATATAGTTTGTTCATAGTAAAATTAGTGTATAGAAGATTTTATAGGATTTGTTGAGATGGAAAAGTACATGTTTGGTTTCTTCTTCTACAAACTGTTTTTGAAAGAATATTTTGAAGGAGATGAGTACTTTTCAGTTTGTTTTATTTATTTATTTATTTTTTATTTATTTTTTATTTTTTTAAAGATTTTATTTATTTATTCATGAGAGACAGAGAGAGAGAGAGAGGCAGAGGGAGAAGCAGGCTCCCAAGGAGCAGGGAGCCCGATATGGGACTCGATCCCAGGACCCTGGGATCATGACCTGAGCCGAAGGCAGACGCTTAACCATCTGAGCCACCCAGGCGCCCTTTCAGTTTGTTTTATATGCCATTCTCTGTAATTATATAATTCAAGAGAAGAGCACATAGTAGGTTTCCAATAAATGTTTTTGAAATCAGTGGATAAAGAATGAATTGGCTCTGTCATTAGGGTTAGCCGTCCAAAATTGGAACTTTTTCTAGTATTTCTATCATAGCTGAGATTTTTTTTTTTCCTTGATTCCCATAATGGAGAAGATGAGCTGGCAGTAGCAGTGAGAAAATATGGCTAAAAGAATGCCAGGGATCTGAGAAGTTCTTCAAGATAATATGCTTTCTGGGGCTGTCCTAGATGTAAACCTAAGGGGACATATTTAGCTCAAGCTTTATGGCAAGCTTAAAATTGTAGAAGAGATATCTTCACACAGTCAAGACATAGAGAGAGACTCCAGGTGGGGTGGGTGGGTGCGGGGGGAGTGATTACTGTCCTGTCTTGGCAGTGATAATGAGGCAAAAAGATATTGCAAGAGTCAGCTTGCCAGGCAGAAGTGGTAACATCAACATGTGATTTAAAAATCAAATATTATATTTATACTTTGTATTCTAAGGTATTTGAAAATTTGAGGTTTAAGAAGTTTTTTCCGAGACAGAGTGTAAAGAGAAGTGGTCGCACAGTCTTGATCTGTATAATCTGGGTGACAATATAAATTATCATGCAAAACAGGATATTTCTGAGAACGCAAGGAACTATTATTGATAATTATGCCTAGAAAACAAGTGTAAACATAGACTTCCCCAGGACAAGCAGGACATATAGTTACCCTATGTATCACAGATTGTTCTCAGTGTGTTGTGAAGGGAAATATTAGATCTGGCTTTTTCTTCTGTATCTCCATGGAGACTACTTCCTTCATGCACCCCAATCAGTTATATATATTTTGAATACTGGACATTTTTCAGTAGCAATCTTAAAAAACATATTTATAATAATGGTGCCCTAATTTTGGGGGGTCAGGATCTCTTTCTACTTGAAAATTTTTTGAGGACCTCAAAATTTTTATTTATTTAGTTATATTTATTAATGTTTGCCATATTAGAAATTTAGACAAACTTTAAAAATATTCATACATTAAAAAGAACAATTACACATCTACTTTTATAAAGATGGAGTGGACATAGTTTTTCCTATTCCTCTCACTAAATACAACTGAAAATTCTGGCCATTATATATAAAACATAGACATGAAGACTAAAAGTTCAAGAGAAGGCTGACAAGTGAGGGACCTTAGGAACCAGGAAACAACATGGTGGTAAGTTTCCTTGGCTTTCTTTTTCCTTCATATATCGAGATACTAGATACTAGAGAAACTAGCAACTCAGAAATGCCAATGAACACAAAAAACAAATAATCAGAAAACAAACTCCTAATAGAAACCTGTTCTTTTTAGCCAAAGAACCAGAAAAGGGATGGCCTAGAAAGACAAAAAATTGACAATCTATAGACAATAACCACTTTATTTCATCCAAACACATAGAAAATACTACCTCCAGCCTATCACTGCTAGTAAAGGTCAAGTGGAGATCTTAGACTTCTGTCTTTGCTAAGAGGTAAGGATGTACCCCAACCTACCCCCAGGCCATATCCTGGACCATAAAAATATTTCAACAAATTTAAAATAATTTAAATCATATGAAGCATGTTCTATGACCACAATGGACTCAAAATAAGAAACAATAACAGAAAGTAACAGGTAAATCTAAAAATACTTGTAAACCAAATAGCACATTTAAAAATAATTTATGGATCAAAGAGGAAGTCTCAAAAGAAATTTAAAAAATACATTGAAGTGAATTAAAATCAAAATAAAACATATTATAATTTGTAGGACACAGCTAAAGCTAGGCTGAGAGAAAAATTTATACCACTAAATGCTTACGTTAGATAATAGGAAGTCTTAAATCAATAATTTAGGCTCCCACTTCAAGATACCAGAGGGAAAGGAGAACAAAATAAATCCAAAAGAAGGAAATAATAAATACAAAAGCAGAAGACAATTAAGTTGAAAACAAGAAAACAAAACAGAAAATCAAAGAAATAAAAATGTTCTTTGAAAAGATCAATTAGGCAAATTCTAGCAAGACTGACAAAGGAAAAAAAAGACATAAATATGGAATGAAATAGGAGCTATCACTACATGTCTTACTCTGATTGACTTATTTTGCTCAGCTTAATACCCTCCAGTTCCATCCACGTTGTTGCAAATGGCAAGATTTCATTCCTTTTGATAGCTGCATAATATTCCATTGTATATATATACCACACCTTCTTTATCCATTCATCTGTTGATGGACATCTTGGCCCTTTCCATAGTTTGGCTATTGTGGACATTGCTGCTATAAACATTGGGGTGCACGTACCCCTTCAGATCACTACATTTGTATTTTTGGGGTAAATACCCAGTAGTGCAATTGCTGAGTTGTAGGGTAGCTCTATTTTCAACCTTTGAGGAACCTCCATACTGTTTTCCAGAGTGGCTGCACCGGCTTGCATTCCCACTAACAGTGTAGGAGGGTTCCCCTTTCTCCGCATCCTCGCCAACATCTGTCATTTCCTAACTTGTTAATTTTAGCCATTCTGACTGGTGTGAGGTGGTATCTCATTGAGGTTTCGATTTGGATTTTCCTGATGCCAAGTGATGTTGAGCACTTTTTCATGTGTCTGTTGGCCATTTGGATGCCTTCTTTGGAAAAATGTCTGTTCATGTCTTTTGCCCATTTCTTGATTGGATTATTTATTCTTTAGGTGTTGAGTTTGGTAAGTTCTTTATAGATTTAGGATCCTAGCCCTTTATCTGATATGTCATTTGCAAATATCTTCTCCCATTCTGTCGGTTGTCTTTTGGTTTTGTTGACTTGTTTCCTTTGCTGGGCAAAAGCCTTTTATCTTGATGAAGTCCCAATAGTTCATTTTTGCTCTTGCTTCCCTTGCCTTTGGTGATGTTTCTAGGAAGAAGCTGCTGTGGCTGAGGTCGAAGAGGTTGCTGCCTGTGTTCTCCTCTAGGATTTTGATGGACTCCTATCTCACATTTAGGTCTTTCAACCATTTTGAGTCTATTTTTGTGTGTGGTGTAAGGAAATGGTCCAGCTTCATTCTTCTGCATGTGGCTGTCCAATTTTCCCAACACCATTTGTTGAAGAGACTGTCTTTTTTCCATTGGACATTCTTTCCTGCTTTGTCAAAGATGAGTTGACCATAGAGTTGAGGGTCCATTTCTGGGCTCTCTATTCTGTTCCATTGATCTATGTATCTGTTTTTGTGCCAGTACCATACTGTCTTGATGATGACAGCTTTGTAATAGAGCTTGAAGTCTGGAATTGTGATGCCACCAGCTTTGCTTTTCTTTTTCAACATTCCTCTGGCTATTCGGGGTCTTTTCTGGTTCCATACAAATTTTAGCATTATTTGTTCCATTTCTTTGAAAAAGGTTGATGGTATTTTGATAGGGATTGCATTAAATGTGTAGATTGCTCTAGGTAGCATTGACATCTTCACAATATTTGTTCTTCCAATCCATGAGCATGGAACATTTTCCATTTCTTTGTGTCTTCCTCAGTTTCTTTCATGAGTATTTTATAGTTTGCTGAGTACAGATTCTTTGCCTCTTTGGTTAGATTTATTCCTAGGTATCTTATGTTTTTGGGTGCAATTGTAAATGGGATCAATGCGTTAATTTCTCTTTCTTCTGTCTTGTTGTCAGTGTATAGACATGCCACTGATTTCTGTGCGTCGATTTTATATCCTGCCACTTTACTGAATTCCTGTATGAGTTCTAGGAGTTTTGGGGTGGGGTCTTTTGGGTTTTCCACATAAAGTATCATATCATCTGCAAAGAGTGAGAGTTTGACTTCTTCTTTGCCGATTTGGATGCCTTTTATTTCTTTTTGTTGTCTGACTGCTGCAACAGTGCTGCAACTGCTGCTAGCACTTCTAGTACTATGTTGAATAGCCGTGGTGATAGTGGACATCCCTGCCGTGTTCCTGACCTTAGGGGGAAAGCTTTCAGTTTTTCCCCATTGAGAATGATATTCGCTGTGGGTTTTTCATAGATGGGTTTTGTGATATTGAGGTATGTACCCTCTATCCCTACACTGTGAAGAGTTTTAATCAAGAAAGGATGCTGTACTTGATCAAATGCTTTTTCTGCATCTATTGAGAGGATCATATGGTTCTTGTTCTTTCTTTTATTAATGTATTTTATCACACTGATTGATTTGCAGATGTTGAACCAACCTTAGAGCCCAGGAATAAATCCTACTTGGTTGTGGTGAATAATCCTTTTAATGTACTGTTGGATCCTATTGGCTAGTATTTTGGTGAGAATTTTTGCATACATGTTCATCAGGGATATTGGTCTGTAATTCTTCTTTTTGATGGGGTCTTTGTCTGATTTTGGGATCAAGGTAATGCTGGCCTCATAAAATGAGTTTGGAAGTTTTCCTTCCATTTCTATTTTTTGGAACAGTTTCAGAAGAATTGGTATTAATTCTTCTTGAAATGTTGGTAGAATTCCCCTGGGAAGCCATCTGGCTCTGGGCTCTTGTTTGTTGGGAGATTTTTGATTGCTGCTTCAATTTCCTTAGTGATTATAGGTCTGTTCAGGTTTTCTGTTTCTTCCTGGTTCAGTTTTGGTAGTTTATGGGTCTCTAGAATGCATCCATTTCTTCCAGATTATCTAATTTGCTGGCATATAGTTGGTTGTAATATGTTCTTATAATTGTTTGTATTTCTTTGGTGTTGGTTGCGATCGTTCCTCTTTCATTCATGATTTTATTTATTTAGGTCATTTCTCTTTTCTTTTTGATAAGTCTGGCCAGGGGTTTATCAGTCTTATTAATTCTTTCAAAGAACCAGCTCCTAGTTTCGTTGATCTGTTCTACTGTTCTTTTGGTTTCTATCATTGATTTCTGCTCTGCTCTTTATTATTTGTCTTCTCCTGCTGCCCCTAACATGGAAGCAGCCAATTATATTAGCCAATTAATAACAAAATCAAAGAAACACATCGACAACAATACAATAATAGTAGGGGACTTTAACACCACCCTCACTGAAATGGACGGATCATCTAAGCAAAAGATCAGCAAGGAAATAAAGACTTTAAGTGACACACTGGACCAGATGGACTTCAGAGATATATTCAGAACATTCCATCCCAAAGCAACAGAATACACATTTTTCTCTAGTGCCCATGGAACATTCTCCAGAATAGATCACATCCAAGGTCACAAATCAGGTCTCAACCTGTACCAAAAGACTGGGATCATTCCCTGCATATTTTCAGACAACAATGCTTTGAAACTAGAACTCAATCACAAGAGGAAAGTTGGAAAGAACTCAAATACATGGAGGCTAAAGAGCATCCTACTAAGGAATGAATGGGTCAACTAGGAAATTAAAGAAGAATTAAAAAAGTTCATGGAAACAAATGAAAATGAAAGCACAACTATTCAAAATCTTTGAGATGCAGCAAAGGTGGTCCTAAGAGGAAAGTATATAGCAATACAAGCCTTTCTCAAGAAACAACAAAGGTCTCAAATACAAAACCTAATGCTACACCTAAAGGAGCTGGAGAAAGTACAGCAAATAAAGCCTAAACCCAGTAGGATTAAATTTAAATGTGAAATATAAAATTATAAAACTTTTAGAAGATAACATAGAGAAAATATTTGGGATCTAAAGCTTGGTGAAGAGTTTTTAGACATAAATTAAATATCTAATGCATTATGTATCAATAAAAAAATCAAATGGGCTTCATCACAATATATTTTTTTTTGCTCTAAGACCCCATTAAGAAGCTAAAAAGACAAGCTACAGACCTAGAGAAAATATTTGCAAACCATGTATCTGACAAATAACTTATCTCTACAATATATAAAAAACTCTCAAAACTCAACATTAAAAAAATCTAATCAGAAAATGGGCAAAAGACATGGAGAGATATTTCACTAAAATGGAGCTACAGATGGCAAATGAGCACATGAAAAGACATTCATCATCACTAGCCATTAGGGAAATGGGAATTAAAACCATGATGATGAAATATCACTATGTACCTGTTAGAACAGCTAAAATAGAAAATAGTGACAACAACAAATTCTGTCTGGGTTGCAGAGAAACTGGATCTCTCATATGTTGCTAATGGGAATGTAAAATGTTACCAGCACTGGGGAAAATACCATGGCTATTTCTTAAAAAACTAAACCTACACTTACCATAGGACTCAGCGATTGAACTACCGGGCATTTACCCCAGAAAAATTAAAACCTATGTTTTTAGTAAAACTAAAGCATGTAGTGACCACACATGGCATCTCTTGCCTTCCTGTACTCCCAGCCCTAACTTTGCTCCAAGAAAATTACATGAAAGTTTCCAATTATGACTCCAACCTAAATGTGCTTCAAATATGTCCTGATTTTCTTCCCACCATTATGGCATTCTTGTTGCTTTTAATAAGGTTCTCTTCAGGTGAGGCCAGATTATTAGAATTCAAGGAATGTCAGAAGTCTGAATTACTGAGGTAGAGAAGATTAGTTTAGAAACAGTGGTGCCTTCCTCCCATTCTCTCACAAAATGGTGCAGAGGAAAATAGTGCCTTTGTCATTCTACCCCTTTTAATATCTCTGTCTTTCCTACTGTTATCTCCCTCCTCCAAACCAGTTATCCAGCCTACATCCCTTGAAGGGACCTGCTGATAAAACCTGGGGTGCTAGTGCTTTCAGAGGTATTTGCATATTAGTAGGAGTATCCTAAAGAGGGGGAAATTTTAAGACTCAAGTAAATTAATTTCTAATGATGAAATTTCAAGCTGATGGAGATGATGATTTGGAGCAAGGAGAATTAGCCAATTGTGCTAGCATATTATGTGACCAATCCATTTCTCCTACAGATACTTGTACTCCTACTCCCATCCCACTGATGGGTTGCCTATCTGGAATAACTTATCTAGCCACATCTCCTTGGGCTAGAGGTTAAATTTAGTGAAATAAAATTTCTTGAATCTCAAAAGAAAGGCAACAATTTAAAAGTAAAGGGCAGGAACAATTTTGGCCTATTTCAACACAGTCAGATTGGTTTAGGATCAGCATACTTTTGGAGTGGGTACTTTAAGCCATGTAAGTTTTGAGGAGTGTGTGTCCAGGTTTAAGCTCAGTATCTTGGCAGGTCTCCTTCCACTTGGCAGACTATTCATACACAGAGAGGGAAAAGGAGAGCAAATCAGCACGGGAAGCATGGGCACCTGTTTGCAGGGATTCGTGGGGAATCAGCAGCCCGCTAAGTTTTACTTCAAAGAGACATTGGCTAAGTAGGTATGTTGACCCTTTGCTTTGTGCTTTGATGACCACTAATTAAAGCTTTTCTTCTCCAGACTCAGTAAGCATACTTAGCATTTGGTTGCCAAGTTTTCTGAGACCATCTGGTCATTAAGCTTTCACTAGCAATCTGTTCTAGCCCTGAACGTTTACTTCCATTGCAAATGGATTGTGACGTTAATAGTCAACATGCCTGGATGAAGAATGGGCCATGTCCATTCTTGTTGGAAAGATTTAGGAAATTTCCCTGAAAATCATGTATCATTTGGACTTATTTCTCTAACTCTGAGTGGTCATTTTTCCAAATGTTGTCAAATCTTCCCGTAATGCCTTTCAACCTGTGTAATTAAGGAGATTAAAAGTGACAGCACTTTTTTGGTTGAATTAATGATGGGTTTTTATTTTTTCACTTTTCAGAAAATATAATAATCACCATCTTATGCAAGAACAATATCAGAAACAATTGTATCATTAAATCAAGGAGAAAAGCAAGCAGAAAACAGGCAGAAAAATATCAGTATGATATTATGATTATTATGGTTTATGTTTTTATTGTCTCAGAGTCCTAATTTGACATTCAAGACTTCCAAATCCAGCCATAGTTTATCTTTCTGGCATCATCTCCTCCTATTTCAGAACATGTATTTTTTACATCAGTGAAACTATGGGTTTACTGGGTTTCTTTTAACTTTTTCAGTGTTTTCTTCTTTTTAACTTTTCGTGTGCTGTGGCCCTTACACTTTTGTAATACCTTCTCCATTTATGACCAGGTCTAGGAAATTCTTCCCATTTCCAAGCACTCAGCAATATTACCCCTTCTTGGATTCTACCATTGGACAGAATCTCTTACTCCTTTGAACTCCTTTGTTCTTACTACATGTATTGAAATGGGTTCATTTTTCATTGGTAATTGTGTGTAAGCCTGTTTCTTAGCTAAGAATTGAAGCAATAGGAGACGTGGAATACTCAAGGTAGAATGTGTAAATGGAAAAAAGAAGAAAGTGGAAAATGGATTTCTAGAACACATCAATGAAAGCATTTAGAATTAGCTCATGTCCTTCCTTTTTACTACATATGCTTTCTTTGCTTAGTGTATGAACAAATATTTACCTTTCTTTCATTCATCTTAATGGACCACTTGAGCTGATAGTTATGGTTTAATCTAGTCTATGTCCCTAAAGCAAATATCTTCTATAGGTAAGTCCCAAATTGGTCACCAAAAGGATGCTCCCATTTCAGGAAAGTTGTTTTGTTTTTCAAATGTGCTTTTCTTTAAGATACAAATACACATTACATGGGGACATATGCATGCACTGATCTACCTACAAACACTACTGGCCATTTTGACTAATGAAATAAAATAATATACCATCAGTTTTCATACACACAGCTTTATTTTTTTCTCCTTTTAGTTGTCCTCCTCCTTCTTTTCACCTTCATTTCCTTTCATAAAATGGGTAAAAAGAAAATATTTGATATATAGCGATTTCTTTTTTAGGGTCACTATGACCTCAACTCAGAGTAGTCTTGACTTTGTGATGTCACAAGTCCTATGATGAAGACAAATTGTGACAACATTGAATCATAGCATCACTGAATGATTGATGCAATAAGCAGCTAGAGGAAAATATAGGAGTGGGAGAGAAAAAAGTAATTTATCATAAAGATAAGATGTCTATTTCAGTTTGGTAAAGAACAGATATAAGAAAAAAATTATTCCTTTGAAATAAAAAATTTCCTTTATTATAATAAAAATAATACAGGCTTATTGAAAAATAATTTAATAACATTAACTATTATCCTTACCAAGGTTAACATCTTATTGTCTATCATGGTATATTACAAAAATTTAATTAAATTCTGCACACAGTTTCAAACTATTTTTGTTAATATGTCATGAATATCCCATAATATACCAGAAACATCCTAATATAACATGTCAATAAATATAGAAGCATATGGATATTTGTAATAGCTGCATATTCCATTAAATAAACTATATTATAATTTATATAACTTGTGCTCCAATTTTTATGTATTTATGTATTTATTTATTTTTAAAGATTTTATTTATTTATTTGACGAGAGAGACACAGCGAGAGAGGGAAGAGGGAACACAAGCAGGGGGAGTGGGAGAGGGAGAAGCAGGCTTCCCACAGAGCAGGGAGCCCGATGCGGGGCTCGATCCCAGGACCCTGGGATCATGACCTGAGCCGAAGGCAGACGCTTAACCGACTGAGCCACCCAGGTGCCCCAAAACTTTAATATTTTAAAGTTAACAATTTTTATTCCTATGTATTATTATATATTGAACTATATGTCTACATTACTGTACATATAGAAATATAATTTTTTATATGTATCCTATATAATTTCTCAGGTGGTTATCTATGTCTTGGCTCTATTTATGATTTTTGAAAATTTATACTTTAGATATTTATGATATAAAGGCTATCATTCTTTTTATGTTTTCTGGCTTTTGTATCAACATCCCAACTTAATTTATAATTGTGTAAAACCTTTTTATAAACAGATATTTAAATAATTACCACTTATTTGCATTAATAATAATATTAGTAACATAACACATTATACCTACATTGTGTTTTCTAGCTTAGCAAGTACTAGTTCCTCACTCTTCAACATTATTTCATTTAATCTTTACAAAAGTCTTGTAAGCAGAGATTCTGAGTTAAAGAAACAGATTCAAAGAATTTAAGACTTTTTGAATTTTGTTTTTATTTTTTTTAAGTTTTTTATTTTAATCACCTGGTGCTCATCACTTCAAGTACTCTCCTTAATCCCCATTACCTATTTCAAGCCCCCCCCCCCCCCCGCCCTGTAACCATCAATTTGTTTTCTATAGTTAAGAGTCTGTTTCTTGGTTTGTCTCTCTCTCTCTCTTAAAAGACATTTTTAAAAGTTTAGATAACTAGTTAGATGGCAGCCCTGAGCTTAAACTTAGTTGAGAAATTTAAAATAGACTTTGTAGTGTCAAAAGCCAGAAAGTTGACTTATTTGGTAACAATGATATCCCACCTACATTGTGCTGTGGACCTCACAACCTTTCTGGAAAGATGGTCCCTATTCATACTGAAAAAACACACATATGCAAAAAATCAGTAGCACTAAATATTTTTTGAACACTGTAAAATACCCAATCTGGGTAGCCTGGAAGGACAGTGACCCATGGTTCACAATCCTGAAGGAGTTCTTGTTCTCAAGGACAAATGGCATTTCACTTTGGTGCTGAGCATTTGCAGACCAGCCCCTGGCATGAGAATTCTGCCAAGGCCACCAGCAACTGAATGTTTGCTGAGGCTGTCTGCAGCAGTGACAGTAACGATTCAATTATCCCAAAGCATCCCTGCACAAGATAGGGGTCCAGCTGCTTCATTCCTCTAACTGTGGAAGGAAGACAAGAAAACTTCTTAGACTTTTAAGAGAGTTTCCTACCAGTTGCCTTCTGTTAGGGCCTGATTTTGGGTACTGAGACAGCGGAGATTAACACCTTGTCCCTTCACTCCTGTATTTAGAGAATTCAGAAGCCTCTTCCTGACTCAAGCCAATACTTCCTTTTGGAAAATGAAGGGACTACGAAATTATACCTGGAAATCCGGACTGTTTTAAATATATAGAGTCTTGGGGCACCTGGGTGGCTCAGATGGTTAAGCGTCCGCCTTTTGCTCAGTTCACGATCTCCAGGTCCTGGGATGGAGCCCTATGTTGGGCTCCCAGCTCAGCGGGGAGTCTGCTTCTCCCTCTCCCTCTGCCTCTCTCCCCCTGCTTGTGCTCTCTCGGTTTCTATCTCTCTTAAATGAATAAATAAAATCTTTAAAAAATATAGAGAGAATCTTAAGAGTGAAAAAATACTCAGAGTGCTCTCTCTCCATTAACTCTTGAATTGGCCTTAGTGTTTTAGCTTTAATGCTTTTAGGCTGATGTTCATGTCAAAGTTTTTTGTTTTTTTTGTTTTTTTTTGTTTTCCTTATCTGGTTAAAGTTTAAAACTGAAAATGTAGAGAGAATCATGAGCATTAGATGTCAACACACTCCCAGGGTCCTTTTTCTGACTGACCAATGACTGGTTTGGGTCAGCTGGCATCCATCTGCGCCTTCTTTGTACCTCATCTTTACCTCTATCATAGTTCTTAATACAGTGGATTTTAGTACTGTTTACTATCTGTCTCTCTTCTTGGATGATGAGCTTCTTGAAGATAAGAACTATCTCTTATTTATCTTTGTACTTCAGGGCCAAACTGTGTCTGGCACAGAAATATTTTGGAAAAAGTTGGCTCTGATTTCCTAAGCCCTAGAATGTCAGTAGTGAGAAGATAAGACTCAAATAGGCCATGAGAATTTGGTGTGAAATAAGCAATGGTAAAACTCTTCACAAGATTCCGTGGGAGCCCAAAGATGGACTTCTCTTCTTACTCTGGTAAGATCAAAGGAGGCTTCCTGGAGGAGAGCACACCTTAAGTGCCAGAACCTTGGGGGTATCCCTGTCCTGTGCTGGAGTTGGCTCACACTTGATCATGGTGAAATTTTCAGGTATTTTGTAAGCCAGTTGCTAAAGACAGCCATTATCAAAATATCAAGTCATATATATTAAAAACTAAATAAATTATATCCAAAACAAAGCTAATAATAAATTCATCATGTCCAAATTATTCTATTACATTTTGCTATTTTCTGTGCTTTTGAGTCTGTATGTGTCTGTCTGATGGAATTGCTCTACATTCAGTATTTATACCATGGACATTGGTAAATGCTACAAACCCCTGGGTACTAGTGTTCTTTGTTCTCCTGGGAAACAGGTTGTTAAACGTTTCCCCCCATACCACTGCTCTCATCCCTGCTTTCTGATTCACCAAATACATTTGAGCATAAAGTCCTGCAGATTCTACCTCATTAATACTTCAGAATCTCAAAAAATAAGTACCCTCTGTCCATTCCACAGCCTCTGCCTTAAATCAGGCTTTCTCTGCAACATTTTTGCAACTGCATGGTTTTCATGTTCCAGTCTGTCCACCTTCCAGTCCATTTTCTACATGGTGGTCAGAATGATTCTTCCTAAAGACAAATTAACCAGATTGTTCCTCTTTTCCTAAATCCTCCAATGGTGCCTATAGTTTGTACTCATATTTTTAAAGACCTTCCCTACACACAAGGCTCTTTGTGGAGATCTAAGCTTCATTTCCTCTCATTGGCGTTCTGTCTAGCTCTTTAAATTTCCTACAGCTTCTCCAGCGGAGCATGCTGGATCATACCACTATGCTTGTCTCATCTTGTTCCCTCTGCCTGGAATCCCTTATACAACTTCCTTTATTAAAAGAGACAGCTGCTGGAGTGGTGGGGGGTGGGAGGGATGGGGTGGCTGGGTGATAGACATTGGGGAGCGTATGTGCTAAGGTGAGCACTGTGAACTGTGTAAGACTGTTGAATCACAGACCTGTACCTCTGAGACAAATAATACATTATATGTTAAAAAAAAACAAAAAACAAAAGAAGATAGTAGGAAGGGAAAAATGAAGGGGGGTGGAATCGGAGGGGAAGATGAACCATAAGAGGCTATGGACTCTGAGAAACAAACTGAGGGTTCTAGAGGGGAGGGGGTGGGGAAGGGGTTAGCCTGGTGATGGGTATTAAAGAGGGCACGTATTGAATGGAGCACTGGATGTTATACGCAAACAATGAATCATGGAACACTACATCAAAAACTAATGATGTAATGTATGGTGATTAACATAACATAAAAAAAAAAGAGACAGCATAGCTAAGGGCATGTGTTTTGTCATGTTTTGTCCTCTGATTAGACTATTTCACTTCTCAGCTCTACTAGTTATTACCATCTGGGAGAATTTGGGCAAGTGGCTTAACTGCTCTGAGCTTTAGTTTTCTCCTCTGAGTGTAATACTGCTTATGTTGCCGTGGGGTCACTGGAAAGATTAAAGGAGAATCTCTCTCTCTCTCTCTATATATATATTCCTTAGCATAATGGCTACAATATAATACTCAATGTTAGCTTTTACTATTAGTTGTAATTACTCAATTTTACTCTCCTTTGAAACTCAGGACCTCCATTTGCCCCCTTGGGTTAATCATCCCTGACCACCTCCCTGCTCCTTGCAGTGTGATTTAAATATCCATTTCCTTTATACGCAAACAATGAATCATGGAACACTACATCAAAAACTAATGATGTAATATATGGTGACTAACATAACATAATAAAAGAAAAAAAAGATCCATCCAATGGAATAAGGCAAAAACAAAGAAAGAAAATATATCACAACTGGAAAGGAAGACTGTATTTATTCTCAAATAACATTGTTGTGTAAGTGAACAGTGTAAAATAATAAACTATTAGAATTAAGTGAATTTAACATCACTAAATAAATAAAAGGTTAATATATTAAAAAAATAATAAATATCCATTTCTTCTTTTTTTGATGTCCCCTTAAAAACTTTTCACAATGTACCATTGACAAAATTTTACAAACTATTTTTAGTTATAGAAAAGCATTAGAATTGTTTTTTAGAAAGAAACAGCACAGGCAACAAAATTAAAAATAGACACATTGGCCTATATCAAAATTAAAAACTTCTGTGTATCAAAGAACCCAATCACCAGATTGAAAATGGCAACCTATAGAATAAGAGGAAATATTTGCAAATCATGTATCTAATAAGGGGTTAATAACCAAAATATATAAAGAACTCTTATAATTCAACAACAACAAAAAACAAATAGCCCTATTAAAAAATGGACAAAGAACCTGGATAGACATTCATCCAAAGATGTTATATAAATGGCCAACAAGCACATGAAAAGAATCTGCCCAACATCACTGATCATCAAACAAAATCAAGATCACATACCCATTAAGATGACTACCATCAAAACACACACACACACACAAAAAAGGCAAAATAGAAAATAACAAGTGTTGCAAGGATGTGGAGAAATTGGAACCTTTGTGTACTGTTGGTGGGAATATAAAATAGTGCAGCCACTCTGGAAATAATATGGCAATTTCTCAAAAAATTAGAAGTAGAATTACCATATGATCCAGCAATTCCACTTCTGGATATATATTTAAAAAATTGAAGGCAGGATCTGAAAGATATCTGCACACGTATGTTCATAGCAACACTATTTATAATAGCCCAAATATGGAGACAATTCAACTGTCCAATAATGGAAAAAATGGATAAACAAAATGTGATATATACATACAGTAGAATATGATTCAGCCTTAAAAAGGAAGGGGATTTTGAAATATACTTCAACATGGGTAAACTTAAGGATATTTTGCTAAGTGAAATAAGCCAGTCACCAAAAGACAGATACTGTGATTCCACTAACTTGAGGTACCTGAAGTAGTCAAATTCATATAAACACAAAGTAGAGTGGCAGTTGCCTGCAAGGGGCTGGGACAAGGGGACATGAGGGTTGTTTAATAGGTATGGAGTTTAGTTTTAGTTTTTCAAGAAGAAAAAGTTCTCGAGTTTGGTTGCACGAGAGTGTGAATATACTTAATACTGCTGAATAGTACATTTAGAAACAGTTAAAATAGTAAATTTTATGTTCTGTGTTTTTTGTTTTTTTTTTGTTTTTGCCACAACTTTAAAAACAAACAGGCTGAAAGTCTTAAAAACATGTACCTCTCTCTGTCTCTAAATAACTATTTTCTTCATGCTTAATTCATTTAGACATAATCTATAGACTTCCAATAATGCTATGTAAAGATTTTTAGCTCTTACACTCCATTGCCCCTCTCCATTCTATCATGACACTTATTTTACAATTGTTCTTAAATCCATATTAGTTTTCACTACTATGGTCAAGTAAAAGCCATATACTACTAAATCATGTACTGTATATGACTATATTTACATTCCTGAATAATTTTGTTTTTCTGTGATTGCTGGGTTTTCTTTTCCCTCTCCCTCTTTTCCTATCTCCTTTCCCCTCCTTCCCTCCCTCCCTCCCTCTTTCCTGTTATCTATTTCCTGTTTTCCTCTAGATTCATCCATCTTGTCATTTTTTATGACATCATATTCTTACTTGTGGATCACTGTCTGCTCTTATCTCATTTGAAGTGTTCTGCCCTGGCATTATCTTTGTTTCTTAAACTTCCTTTTAATACTTCTTTTTAAAATTTTTTTCATGTTGAAGGGTGTTTTCAACAGTTCAGTAATCCTTTGCTAACTCTTCTTTTTTTTTTTTTTTTTTAAGATTTTATTTATTTATTTATTTGATGGAGAGAGAGACAGCGAGAGAGGGAACACAAGCAGGGGGAGTGGTAGAGGGAGAAGCAGGCTCTCCGCCAAGCAGGGAGCCCGATGCGGGGCTCAATCCCAGGACCCTGGGATCATGACCTGAGCCGAAGGCAGCCGCTTAACGACTGAGCCACCCAGGTGCCCTAAACTCTTCTTTTTTTAAAGTAAATTTTATTTTATGATTTAGAAGTTAGTATAACTTACGATTTTACAGTGTTGCAAAATCCATTCATTTATTCATTGATTCATCCTTTCAACAAATGGATTGCATGCTATTATATACCATGAACTATTCCAAGTGCTGGAGATACCAGTTGTATCTGGCTATTCTTACATAGGAGTGAGGCATTAAAATGTCAGTGTCAGTGGGGATGATTGGATGGTAGGGGTATCAGTAGTGAATTTGGCTATTTCTCTTTGGAACTGCTCTCACCCTCTCCAACAAACAATGGTATCTCCAGATCTTTTTTTCAGGAATGGCTCAACTTTTCTAGAGACACTTCCTCTAATCTTTTGCCAGTGAGCTGGGGAGATTGAGTGATAATAAGTTTGATTGCCTATGTTCTGTACTTGGGTGGGAGCTGGTTGTCTCACTATTTAATATGTAGTCTTTTATTATTCCCCTTTAAAAAAATCTAGGCCCCCATCCTTACTCTCCTCTCTGCCTTGTGTTCTTAAGTGTAAAGTCTCTCTGGTTCAATTATTCTACGTATTATAACCTCCTTTTCCTTCTAATTGGACTCAACTCTTTGGGCTGAGTCTGGAGAATTTTGGTGTATAATTTCCATCTAAGTAGATTTTTAAGCTTCTTTTTTGTTTTGTTTTATGGATATCTGGTGCCTTACATCCCAGAATTTCTCCAGGATTATGTGGACAAATAGTTGACTTCGCATCTGTGTCTCCATCTATAGGCCTTTACATTTGACCTCTCTCTGCTCTTCTAAGTCCTTTACACATTTCCATCACTTCAGCCATTAATAGTTCATTAAAGAAGAAACTTGAGTTTTTCTTTATTGTTCTTGGTTTGCATTAATGGGTGGAAAGATATGTTTAGAAATATCTTTCTTTTGCCACTGTAGAGTCAGAGGTTCTAGAATTCCTCCCCCATCTCATCTCTTACTAAAATATAATTCCATGAAGGAGTTTGTATCTCTAGAACTTGACTCATAGTAGGTTTTAATTAATGTTTTTCTAAGTTGAATGACTTGGATCTTGAGGGATATGAAATAATCAGCTAAATTGGGAGCAAGGGCTTGGGGCAAAGGTTCTTTTAGAAAGACAAAACAGCATGTCTAAAGGAAGAATGAAAAGGAGAGTGCAGTGAAATTTTGCAATTATAAGGAATACTTTGTGTTTGTAGGTGTAACAAAAATAGATTTGCCTTTCTGAAGGGTCCCTTGGCATGAATGTGTGGTAGAAAGTGTGGTAGAAGGAATTCTAAGATTGCCTTAAAGATTCTACCTTCTGATGTAAAATCCTCTCCCCCAGGTTGTTGGTAAGACTTGTGAATGTGATGGGATGTCACTTCTGTATTTAGGCTATATACTACATGGCAAAGGTAAAGGGATTTGCAGATGTAATTAAGGTCCCTAATCACTTGGCTTTGAGTTAATGAAGAAAGAGATTATTCTAGATGGGCCTGACACAATCAGGTGAGCTCTTAAAATAGGTCAGAAAGATTCCAAATGAAAGAGGTTCTCTTGGGGTGCCTGGGTGGCTCAGTCGTTAAGCATCTGTCTTCGGCTCAGGTCATGATCCCAGGGTCCTGGGATCGAGCCCTGCATTGGGCTCCCTGCTTGGCTGGAAGCCTGCTTCTCCCTCTCCCACTCCCCCTGCTTGTGCTCCTGCTCTCGCTATCTCTCTCTCTGTCAAATAAATAAATAAAATCTTAAAAAAAAAAAAAAAAGAGAGTCTCTTGCTGGCCTTGAAGAAGTAAGCTGCCTTGTTGTTATAAAGTCCCATGGCTAGCATCTGAAGGCATCTCTAGGAGCAGAGGGCAACCCTCTCAGCTGATAGCCAAAAGAAAATAGGGATCGCAAACCTAGAGCCACAAGAAACTGGTTTCTGCCAATAGCCTGAATGAGCTCGGAAGAAGACCTCGAGCCCCAGATGAAAACCCAACTTGACCAATACCTGATTTCTGCTTTGTGAGACTGAGCAGAAAGCCCAATTTTACTGTGCTCAGCCTTCTGACCTCCAGAACTGCAAGATAGTAAATGCATGATGCTTTTAGCTTCTGCTTTTTGTGTTAGTTACATAGCAATAGAAATTTAAAACACCATGCTAAATGCTTGGTATGAACAATTTTTTACTATTGCTCTTGAACTTATATTTTAAACTAGTGACCTTTTAATATCTAATTTGGGTAGAAAAAAAAAGCAAGCTCGATCATGTATGTAATTTACATAACTTAGCTTAGAAACATGCTCAGTAAAACACAGGCCTAATTTTGGAGGTGGAAGTTGAGAAAATGCTGAGCTAAATTGCCTCAAATAATAAGGGAACATGAATATAAATATTAATATTAATATTAGCTTTGGAAGCCCTAAACTATGAGTTTAGAGGTCTCAGGAAGGAAGAAGAGGTTTCTGGAGATGGAGTGAACAACGACTTCTGCATGGGGCTGAGGATTCAGGTATATGGGAGATGAGCTATGGAAGATGCTCACTGGACTTTAGGAATAGTGAAGTCTGATACCAATGTTTAGCTGTTTCCCATTTTTAGTTTGGTAATTTGTCTATTATTCTTAGTATTTGGCAAATTCTGTTTTGCATTTAAAAATTTTAAAAAAGAAATGTGGTCCAGATTTTGTCTTTCATATATGCATTTTATATTTATGTATACTTTCGAGAGTAGACCACCATGATGTGTTAGAAGTTTGGCCTCACAAGTCACATTTCCAGCTCTCCTCACATATCCTATTCTCATGATCATCTGGACACATATGGTTGGGAATATCAAAGTCATCTTATTGAAAACAGCCTCGCTGTAAACCGCATTGCACAGAATGAGCCCTGATATGAATTGACTACCCTTTATGTAGATGGCTTGCATACAATAAAACCTCATTAACTTCAAATACCAGGCACCAGCATATTAAGGGAATAAAACAAGAATGAGCAGATTTGGTCATGTGGGGATTAGAAATTTGTTGCATTGAAATAGACATAACTTGTAACAAATTAACATTTGATTAATGAGACTTAAGGCTGTGTGACTATGTTTGTATGTGGGGAAGGAAATGAAAAATGAGCAGATTTTTCTGTCTGGGACAAGAGGAATGGGACCGATCACAGCAGGGTCTAGAAACTGTGTTTAAGTTACAGGAGTTGTGCTTTCAACCCCAGCTAGACAGGCTTGAACTGTCCTCTCCAGTACCTAGTGCATGCTGCTTTGTGGCAGTATAAAAAGGAAGATTATCTCCTACAAAAAATATAAACATAAAGTCCTTATGTGAGGTGAATCTGCAGGCAGGGTATTTTACAAGTTAAAAGCAGTATGTGAAGATGAGGTAATATCAGCTGTAAGAGTTTTAGATGGGCACAAAATATTTAGAAAAGGTTAGAAAGTTGTCCACAGTGACACAAGCCTTTCATCCAGTCATATGTAGGACATGAGATGATGCTGGAATTTCAGAGATTGATTTTATTTAAATACATTATTTTGAGAGTGGTTGATGAGGAGTATACGGAAGCAAATGCATCTGTAGAACAGAAACATAAGAAAGGTTTGTGTATTTTTGAATGATGAGGCCAAAAAAGAAAGACTTGACCAGGAAACATGATTTTTAGCAACAGTAGCAAACTACAGTGTTTTTCTGTGACATGGAAGTAGAGCCTCCAGTATTTCCAAGAACCCCAACTAAAAGCCACCATTTAGTGAGTGCCTACTGTATACCATGCATTTAACATTCCTAATTTCATTTAATCCTCATAACAATCTGCGATGAGAACTTTCACCATCCCCATTTCAAACAGGAGTTAACTGAGTCACACATAATTTGGTACAAGCAAGAATCAAATCTCAGCAGTGTAAGTCGAGAGTGCTATTGAAAATTGGCACAACATGGGCGCCTGGGTGGCTCAGTTGGTTAAGCGACTGCCTTCGGCTCAGGTCGTGATCCTGGAGTCCCAGGATCGAGTCCCGCATCGGGCTCCCTGCTCGGCAAGGAGTCTGCTTCTCCCTCTGCCCCTCCCCCCTCTCATGTGCTCTCTCTCATTCTCTCTCTCTGAAATAAATAAATAAAATCTTTAAAAAAAAGAAAAAAGAAAATTGGCACAACAGACATCTAATAGGATCTATATGCTTAAGATCTAGAAATAAAATTTGAAGAACACTGAAAGTCATTCAAATTTAGGAAAAATTCACTGCCATCTCTAATCTTCCATGTTTTTCTGATAATTTCAACCCTGCCAAGTAGCCATAGCAACTATCTCTGGAATTGTATGACCCCAGATGAGTTGAGACAGAGAAAACTGAGCTGGTGCTAAGCTATTTCCACATATCACCTCTTTTCTCAGAGAAGTTAATCTCATTGGATGCTGAGCTCTGTGTACATGATCTGAAAGCTCTGTGGCAGGGAGGAACCTGAATTAAAAACAGAGTTCCCCCACATGATTCATCATCACAGACTTGGGCCTCCTCGTTGGGAGAAAACTTTGGAGATCTTAAGAATGGAGCCTATGAATAAAAAGTCACAGATCAAAGGATAGAAACATTTATAGTCATGAATAGTTTTAAGTAATCCATAAAACAGCCTTTACATCATATATGTTACTTAATTTGAACATCCTGTTTTTGAGCCTATAAGGGGTCTGTGGGTTAAATGTGATGTGAATATTGATTGGCCGTTGCAGCAGGCAGTTTTCTAATGGACGGCAACTTGTATAATAGTCATTCTGGGGCAGAAAGAAATCATGAAATGATTTTGAAACCATAAATCTGTTATAACTAGTACCTAGGCCATCAGCAAATGCCCTTATAATATAAGATAGCACTTTCTTGTTGTTGTTCCTTTTTACTACTTTTTGGAATTGTGACTCAATGAAAATGGGAGAACAATACAGTGGCATAAAACAGGTCTTCATTTTAGGGGCTGAACTTTCTCAGTTTTCTCAATATTTAACTAATTTATTTGTTTAAAACATTCATTTATCAAATAAACATATATGGAGTGTAAATGTGGTAGACATTCTAAGTGTTGCCTTGTAGTTACGTATCCTAGACAAGGCATTTGAATTCTGAGAGTTACTTTCCTCTTCTCTATAATAGAGAAAATGATGTATTTCATTTTTTTTAAAGATTTTATTTATTTATTTGACAGAGAGAGACACAGCAAAGAGGGAACACAAGCAGGGGGAGTGGGAGAGGGAGAAGCAGGCTTCCCACTAAACGGGGAGCCCAATGCGGGGCTCAATCCCAGGATCCTTGGATCATGACCTGAGCTGAAGGCAGACGCTTAATGACTGAGCCACCCAAGCACCCCGAAAATGACATATTTCTTATAAAAGAAAAAAATATCTAAGAGATTGTGTATGTATATGTATGTTTTTAGAGCAATCAATTTAGATGCTGTTTAGAATAGTAACTTATAAAATGCTGTATTGCATAATATACACTAGTCACCTAACTACCTTAAAAGCAATGAAAACACCATTTCCCCCCAGACTTTTTCCCTAAAAAGACATTTATTAGGATAATTCTCAATATTGTGTCTTTGTATTGGTTGATTTTGCCCTTGAAGTCTGAAGTTTTCCACTGGTGCCAGTCTAGAACTGTCTTCTTCTGAATCAGATTCTGACTGTCTTGACCATGAGTTCTCGTGGCTGTTGCTTTCTTCACCCTTCATTAATAGGCTTTTCACCGTGACAGTGATCAAATTCAGAGGAGGTGTACTTTGACTAAAATGGCATTACTGAGACTGGGATTATAGCTACTGTTGCAGGTTCATTAGTATTTGATATTGGCTGAACACCTTAAGATTCCTTCTTAAATCTGGGAGGTTAGGTCAGATATTAATATTCCATCTTATAAAACTGAGGCTCAGAGTGTCATAAACCAGTATATGGTAATTTATGGAAAGGAGCTCAACACTAAAATTTTTCAGGATTCCACTACTTAATGATTCTCAATGAGGTACTATATCTCATTATGGGAATGCATTAGAATCTCAGAGTGTGGAGGTATATGAACAATTTGAAAATATGAAAAAAACTTGAGCTAAACTATAATTCATTTGCTTTTAGCCATATTTAATTTATTTGGAAATATCAACAAAGAATGAAATTTTTATATTTATTAAAGGAGGATAGATTAAGATTTGTATACCACCTTAGCATTTTTGTCATCTAAATCTTATTTCTATATTATAATTTACTTGATGTTTTTCTTTAAATGTGATGCTCTGCTTTTGGTTAAATATATTTTTAAAGCAAATTTTATGTTTTTGTTGTAAATGAAAAGCTGGGTAGCTTGCCATAAAAATAAGGTAACCAAGGGGTGCCTGGGTGGCTCAGTCGCTAAGCATCTGCCTTTAGCTCAGGTCATGATCCCAGGGTCCTGGAATTGAGCCCCATATCGGGCTTTCCGTTCAGTGGGAAGCCTGCTTCTCCTTCTCCTTCTCCCCCTGCTTGTGTTTCCTCTCTCACTGTGTTTCTCTCTGTCAAATAAATAAATAAAATCTTTAAAAAAATATGGTAACCAATAAATAAAGGGACAACTATTAAATTGAAATATAGATGTGTCCAAAGACCACACATAATTGTCACTTGTTCATTTTAACTAGAGTGAACCATACTTTAGGAAACTCTGGGTTTAAAAAATATGAGAAAATATTGTATTGTTATACAATGCCTCTCCCTATATTATAGACAATATTATATATACAGTATTTCCATATGTCATTAAAACTGACTTCAACTTACAGAACCCATAAAGTTGTGGGTTCTGTAAGTTGTAAAAAAAAATCCTTCTTAATTTCTACCTATTGTGTGATATGATGTCTCATAATTTTTCTCTAAAATCCATTCTCTTGATTTTAGTATTAGGTTCCTCCACATGCCACCAAATTTTAACTGGACACATGGCTGACTAACTCTAAGCTATACTTCCTAGCTTTCACTGTAATTAGATGTGGCCATGTAACTCAATTATGACGAATGAGATGTAAGCAAAAGTGATATGTATAACTTTCACATTATCAGCTTAGAAAGAGACTATTTGTGTTCTGATTTTCCTTTCTCTTTCCCACAAGCTGGAATATGGACGCATATAAAGATAATACCTTAGAGAATCAGAAAATAAGAAAGAAAGGACTTGGGTTCTGTGTGTGACCTTGTGAGGAAGACTTTACTTTTCTGGACTGACTACCAGAATAAATTTTTATGTGAAAAAAATAAAACATTTGCTTTTATTAAATATTGATTAAAGAGTTAAATGGAGGCCCCAACTAATAAATTTAGTACTCTCTCTCTCTCTCTCTCTCTGTTTTTAGTGGAGACCTATTTATTAATGATTCAAGCAATAGACTTTACTTGAACGTGATTTTCTTTAGTGGTTCATTTCAAACCCAGAGAAGATCTGAAAGGATAGACAAAAACCCAAAAACAAACAAACAAACAAAAAACAAACTGCCCCCTCCTCAAAAAAAAAAGCCCAAAACAGAAAACAAAACCAAAAACTCCTGGAATGAATAAGCAATTATAGTAAGGTTGCACGATACAAGATTAATACACAAAAGTCAATGGCTTTTCCATATGCCAGCAATTATCACATAGGATTTGAAATTGAAAACATATTGCTGCTTACTTTAACACCTCCCAAAAGAAATACTTAGGTGTAAATCTAACACAGTATGTACAAGACCTACATAAGTAAAACTACAAAACTCTTGAAAAAAATCAAAGAATTAAATAAATGGAGTGATATTCCATGGTCATGGATAGGAAGACATTATTGTTGAGATGTCAGTTCTTCCCAATTTGATCTATAGATTCAATGCAATCCAATCAGAATCCCAGAAAATTATTTTGTGGATGTTGACAAACTGATTCTATAGTTTATGTGGACAGTCAGAAGACCCAGAAGAACCAACTTATTATTAAAGGAGAAGAACAAAGTCTTAAGACTGACACTATCTGACTTTAAGGCTTACTGTAAAGCTACAGTAATTAATACAGTATGGTATTGGTGAAAAAAATAGACAAATAGATCAATGGAACAGAACAGAGAACCCAGAAATAGACTCACATAAATATAGACAACTGATCTTTGAAAAAGGAGCAAAAGCAATGCAATGGTGCAAAGATAGGCTTTCCTCAATAAATGGTGCTGGAGCAATTGGATATCCACATGCAAAAAAAAATTAATCTGGACACAGATCTTACATGCTTCACAAAAAAATGACTCAAAATGGATCATATACCTAATGCAAAATACAAAACCATAAAACCCCTAGAAAATAATATGGGAGAAAATCCAGATGTTTTTGAGTATGGTGGTGACTTTCTGGGTACAAAACCAAGAGAAGATGAGGAGAAAATATTTGCAAGACATATATCTGATAAAGAATTGGTATCCCAAATATACAAAGAACCCTTAAACTCTACAATAAGGAAAAAGAACCCACTTTTTAAAAATGAGCCAAAGACCTGAGCAGACACCTTACCAGAGAAGATATACAGATAGTAAATGCAAGAAAAGATGCTCCATACCATATATAACCAGGGCAATTTAAATTAAAACAATATGATACCACTAAATACCTATTAGAATAGTTGAATTCCAAAACACTGACAACACCAAATTCTAGTGAGGAAATGCAGTAACAGAAACTCTCATTCATTGCTGGTGGGGATGCAAAATGGTACAGCCACTTTAGAAAACAGTTTTGTAGTTTCTTACAAAACTAAACATACCCTTATCATATGATCCAGCAATTTCACTCCTTGGTATTTGGTAATCGCAAATGTATTCAGGTTATAAGAAAAAGAGAGGAGTCTAGAATGACTCCACATGGTTGGTATGAGCAACTGGATGAATTAAAGATGCTCACGGGGAGTAGGTTGGGCCTGGAAGTATAAATTTGGAAGTCATTGGTATACAGATAACCTTTAAAGTTATGGAACCCAATGATACCCATTGGGAATGACTGAAGATAGTAATCACTCAATAAATGAGAGCTTTATAGCCATATCCAAATTTATTTCTTGAGGAAAATGTTGACCCTGTCTGAAGATTCTCCAGAGGTGACATGTCCTACTCTCCTTGTGAAACACAAACATCTAATATCCAATTCATGTAGCTTTTCTCAAAGTTAGCAAGTCAAAAATTTGATTTTAAGATTCTATTAGAATTATGACTGAGGGCATTGGAGTTAGAAGATAGACATAAAAATAAGCATTGGCTCTAGCAGTGGGAAAATTATAATGACTTGTTATTATAAGGTACAGGCAGATGCTTGCTATGGAAGTAAGCAATGGTGTTATAGAGTATGTGGAATAACACCTAACTCCGCCTGGGGGGAGGACAAAAAGGTAATCAAGGCAAGCTTTGAGAAGAAGACAGTACCCACAATAAATATAAACAGATCAATAGAAATTAACTATGTGCAGGAGTGAATATAGCATTGAAGTCCAAGAGGGTATACATACCAAGACCATAATATCTTAGGCTTCTAAAGAGATGCCTTATCCTAAATAAGACCTCAATGTTAGACTCTGATTTTATAACTAATGGCTCAGAGGAAAATATTTATATAAAAAATGCTTCTGCATCTGTTTGAAGGTTTCCCTGTACATTTTGTTATCTTTTGAATAAAGATGTGATAAATTCATTCCCAGGAGAGTTCTTTGTCTCTCTTAATGAACTAGCATCTTCTGTTATTCAGACTCTGAGTATATTGTGCCTTGGATGACAAGAAGCCCAGAGCCAGAATTAATGCTCAGTCATAATAGCTATAACCTATGTTTCTGATCAGTTTATCTTCCCTTGGAGTCTATTGTATTTTCTGTTTCTACTGTTAAATAATCTGATTATGTGCTTGTCTTTCATGGTAAGCCAACACAAAACCTTTTTGAAGTAGGTGGAGGATAAACTATCTATAAATATACACATAAATACTGCATAGTCCAGATGGAAAGCAGGCATTATTTAATGCTTTGGGAGCTGCAAAAATCATGTACATGTTAGATTGTAATGCATTCTAAGGTTCACATTTATGCAGCTGTTGAACCATGCGAGAGAGCCCGCTTGGCATTGTTCCTTCTAGTTTATGTAACCATTTTGTTATTTTGCTAATTTTAACCTCCTTTCTCTCTTTCATTCATTCACCAAATGTCTATCCTAAACAGAATACTTGATATTTTTTTCTCTCCAGCATCACCTGCCCTATTTTTAAGGAATCCCTCTGGTAATTGACCCTTCCTGTTTCCCCTTATACCCATTCTTGTCTATATGGTTTTCTGGGAGCCATTATGGCAGTCCAACCTCACTCCCTGGCTACAACTCATGGGTACATGGTTAGCTCCCTTACACAAAACTGGTAAATAAAAACCTTTATCCCGTTGGATATGAGAGGCTCTAGTTTAGTTTAACTGCTCTCTAGAGGAAGTAAAGATTCAGTCATTGTTGGCTTGTTCTGTTATTTTGCAGAACAAGCTGGTCAATGAAAAGAGTAAAATAGCTGTACAAGATAGGATAAAGATGAAAGTGGTAGTTCTAATACATTAGATTGCCAAAGTGGTGTTGTTGGCCTCAAGAATGAGAGTAGTACCACCGGGAAACCTTTAGCTCACACAGGGACATGGAACTGGAAACTAAATTTTACATGCCATGTTGACACATACCTTACCTCACATTCTGCATGATCCTCAGATGTAGGACTCCTGCAGTCAGACTATGGGCTGTCTGCCTAGAAAAGAGGGATTCTGACTTAGGTCATGGAAATGCAAGCTAGTTACAATATTGTGCAAAGTAAACACTCAATCCTGATGAATGAAATGTACCAAACCTTTACAGAGCACCGAGACATAAAAGTTAATCAGTAAACCTCACAGAAGCACTATTGTCCCATGATCCAGATTTAGCATAGAAAGTGGAAGGAAGTATGAAAATGGGTATAAATAATAGTCTTATAAATATTTGAGAGAGTAACTCATTCTTAAAAGCCAACAAAAATGGCTTCTTGTAAAAGGGAATTATCAGTCTTCATAATTAAAAGCATAGCAATGAAATAACAGATTTGTTGAGTAGCATAAAGAACAAAGAAGGTTAAATTAGTGAATTCAAAGTTCTTGTCTTAGGTAAATAAATCCATCAAATTCAGTTATATTCTATTTACAAGATATTTCCAAAAGAAAAATAAAACAATACAAAAATAAAGTGATGAATAATTTGTGAAAATGTTAACAAAAAAATGGTGATGTATGTGACAAAACAGAATTCAGGGTGAAAAATATTATACAGAAAAAGTAATGGTTTATGGAGATAAAATTGTAATCCAGCAGAAGCATGAATGCATCTTATTTAGAAGAAATACATATTAGAAATATAAGTAATAAAAGAAACACATGCACACACACATACATAATATATATAGTAAAAGCTTTTGGAAATATAAGCAATAGAAAAATCCACATGTACACTGTAGAGGAAAATTTTACCACACTTGTCTCAGAAACCAATGAATTAAATAGGCAAAATGAACCTGCAAAAACATAAAGAAGATGGATGAATCATACTAGAATGTTGATTTAATTTTATTTTAACCAATAAAGAGAATATATTTGGTTTTGAAACACCAGTGGAATAGTTTTAAAGTTACCCCTTATGATGCTGCAAAGAAGATTGAAAGATATTTTTAAAATATGAGTTTTTAATCCATATTTCATTAAAAATTAATGAAGTTGTGTATTGCCAACAAAATATAATAAATGATAAATAATTTAATAAAACTCAATTACTTTGAAATTAACAACAAAAGCATGCCAACTTCTTCCAAACTTTTGAGTTTAAGATGAAATTAAAACTGAAATCACCGACAATTTAGAAATGAATAACAATGCAAACTAACAGGATACAGTCAAAGTGATATTTAGGAAAATTAATACCCTTTGTTGCATTTGATGAAAACTAATACCTAAAATAAATGACCTAAGCTTTCATTTTTTAAACAAATAAAAGAACTAGTAGGTAAAACTAAATGAAACAGATGAAAAGAAAATGAAGGGGGGAAATCGGAGGGGGAGACGAACCATGAGAGACTATGGACTCTGAGAAACAAACTGAGGGTTCTAGAGGGGAGGGGGCTGGGGGGATGGGTTAGCCTGGTGAGGGTATTAAAGAGGGCACGTACTGAATGGAGCACTGGCTGTTATATGCAAACAATTCATCATGGAACACTACATCAAAAACTAATGATGTCATGTATGGTGATTAACATAACATAGTAAAAAAATAAATTTAACAGCATAAATTAATGATTTGAAAGCAAAATCATTCTTTGAGAAAAAAGTAAAATTTGAAAAAATTGGCTTGTGTGAGAGAAATAGGGACAGAAAGGGGGAGGGGGGTGGTACTGAAAATAAAAGAGGAAGCATAAGGACATTTATGGAGATCTTTTAAAAGAAGAAAACACTTTTGAACTTCAGATGTTACTTGAAAATGGCTATGGCTTCTAGAGTGTGCAGTGAACGGGTCTAAAAATATTCCCAAGTGTAGTATATGTTGCTTCAAAAATCCAAAGTGGTCCATCTTGTTTTAATGATAAAACATGAAAGATGCAAGAATTGGAGCTATATCTTAGCAGGGATTTCTACACTAGTGTGGCATTCTGTGAACTGTTAAGACCATGAAGTTTACTGTGAACCATTTTGTAGTAGAGCACAGCAGCATTAGCATAGCAGTGTGGCAAAACCATGGACATTACTGTTTTCCTCTGTGTGTAAAGCAAACTGGTTTTATCCTCCCTACTTGTAGGTTTCAAGAAGAATGCACTCACAGATCAATAGTAGTGTACCAAGTATCACATCTAGCACAGTAGCTGAGATTGGGACTACTGCTTGATTAAGATGATCATAGTTGAACATCATCTAAGACAATTCATATGGCTTTTGCAGAGAAAGGACAGGTGAATTGAATGGGGCTACAATGAGGACAGTTACTCCTACATCTTGTAAAATTCCCTGTGTAAGTCTTTGATGGTGGGATTAAAGGTGATTTTTCCCAGGGAGAAGTATTCTTTCTGATTATCTATGTGGACTAGGTATGAGAGGGCTTTTTCAGAAGCTTCCACTTGGTCCTTCCCATAATGACTTTAATCTACAGAACAGAGAACTGAAATGAGGTTCTTCTATTTCCTAACAACATCTATACTAGGTCTACACTTTACCAGGGAAATAACCACAGGGTGATTCCATGGACCCATTAGAACAGTATAGGACGGATTTGGACAAGACTACTTATCACCTGGCCTCCATAAATTTCCTTTTTAGCAGTAGGAACATGGTGTTTTGGTTCACCTGGCGTTATTGTCATCTCAGATGCTGCATCTGATAGTTACTGAAATGTTGAGTGCTGCCCTTCTCCAATACATAGTTACCTTGGCAAATGGGCATAGGTCACTTTGGGGAAAGGATTAAGGGGATATTTACCATATGTTATTCTGTGGCATTCCAGGGTCCTTTTGCCCCTTCAATAATTGACTTAACTCTAGAAAGTGGATGAAGAATCATAATTTTTCATCATGACAAAGTCCTATGTCAAAGAATCTGAAAGAATTATAATTTTTTTTATTATGGCTGCTGACATCAGACCTTTATTCATCTGACCTTGTTATTTTTTTAATTGTAAAAGGTGAATAAAAAAGTATGCCTTTCTATCTTGCCCTTAGGTACACCATGAAACAGCCATTACCAGATTCCTTCAGGTTCCTGCAAACCAGTCTGGCTTACTGTACATTATTTTTATTTTAAAGATTTTATTTATTTATTTATTTATTTATTTATTTATTTGAGAGAGAGAGAGAGCACACAAGCAGGGGGAACTGCAGAGGGGGAGGAAGAAAGAGAGGGAAAGAATCCCAAGCAGACTCATGCTGAGCACAGAGCCCAAGGTGGGGCCTCATCCCAGGACCCAAAGATCATGACCTGAACTGAAAACCGAGAGTCGGATGCTTAACCAAGTGAGCCATTCAGGTGCCCCTGGTTTACTGTACATTATTAAAACTATATCCAGTTAACATTAACTGAAGTTTAAGTGTGCCACCTGGCCTCTGCTCTTCTAGAATTCAGGTATGCGCATTGTCAAGATCTCTTACCATCTACCCTGCCCTGCAGAGGACAACCACAATCAAACTTCTTATAAATGTTGAGAGGTACCCTCATTAGAGAATTTCTTATTGTTTTAGTGAAAGTAATATCCTCTGATTCTTTGTGGTTTCACAAAATAAATCCTTTCTGATATTCCTACTTCTTAGCTAATTCTTTCTTAAGACTGCCAGGGAAGTCTTGGCATCTACTTGGCCATCACCATGTCATATTTTAAGGAGGGGTCCTAGGAGAGTTTTAGAATAGATTTCATATATCTCTGCCAGAATAGTGACTCCAAGTCATGTACAAGTGCTCCAATATAAATTTATCCCCTAAACAGGCCTTATTTTCTGTTCTACTTTCCATTTTAATATCCTTAAGCACACTTTTACACTCTGTTCTCCCAATTCCTGTTAATACACGTGACACAGAATATTAGTTTTTTATTGCTCCATAACAAATAACCACAAAGTTTGTGACTTAGCAGAACTTTATTCACAGTTTTGTAGGTCAGATGTCAGTATGGTTCTCACTGGACTAAAATCACTTTGTCCGCAGGTTGAGTTCCTTTCTGGAAGCTATAGGGAACAACATATTTCCTGCTCATTTGGGTTGTTGGTAGAATTTAATACCTTGCAGTTGTAGGACCGAGGTCCCCATTTTCTTACTGGCTGTGAGATGTGGACTTTTCCCAGCTTCTGGAGGCTGCCATGTTGCTTGGCTGGTGGACTATTCCTCCTTCTTCACAGTCAACAAAAGTGAGTCATGTCCTTCTCCAGCCACATCTCTCTGACCTTCTCTTCTGCCTTTTTCTTTTCTCCTATGATTAAGTTGGGCCAATCCAGGAAAACCTTCCCATTTTAAGGTTTTTAATATTAATCATATATGCCAAGTACATTTTGATATGTAACATTCAGAGGTCTCAAGGATTAGGGCATGAACATTCTAGGGGTGGGGCATTTTTCTGTCTAACACATCCAGATTCTAGTGTTCCCTTTGGTGTGTATGCTCTTTCCTCCTAAAGCAGGGGCTGTGATTCGCTGTTTGGTTTTGTGTGGCCCCTTAATAGTACAGGGTCTCCAGGTAAGGGGAAACTATTCTCTGGCAGGAGGAAAGGGACTTCCCTTTCTGTCATGGATGGCCCAGTGAAATCTGGGAGTTCAAGATTCCCAGGCTCAGATGAATGCATAAACAAATTGTGATGTACACAATGGAATGCTATTAGCAATTAAAAGGAACAAACTATTAATATGTACAAAAAGGATGAATCTTAAAAGTATTATGTTAAGTGAAAGAATATAGACCCTCATAGTATATAATTCCACTTATATGACGTTCTAGAAAATGTGAAACTATAGAGATAGAAAACAATTTAGAGGTTGCCAGAGTCTGGGAATGGGAGGAGGCAATTAACTGCAAAGAAACATGAGGGAACTTTTTAGGATGAAGAAAATATCTTGTATCTTGTGTGGTAGTGGTTGCATGAATTTGTCAAGATTCATTGAACTGTATACTAAAAAGGGCAAATTCATTGTATATAAATTACTCTTCAATAAATCTGATTTTACACACACACACAAAAGAGTTTCAGGCTTATCCATTAACTGTCCCCCTGCAAGGTCACACAGTTGTACTTATTTCCTGCCAGATCCCTGACTTTGACATAAGTGATCTGTTTAGGATTGCATTTAATCTCCTTTAAAGCTCTGCCACTCTTACAATTAGATCAGGGGCCTGATTTTCAACACAATCTGCCCTGCAGCTGTAGGAGATTAGGGTCTTTTTCAAGTTTCCACAGAAGACCTAGAGACTTTTGCAGAATTCCTCCAGTTGAAATTAGCTATTATGATTTTATTTGCTTTTTTCAAGACTTCCAACAGAGAAAAGCAGTCTATTCTATAATTATTATAAGTATCATCGGCTCCATATACCATTAATGGGCCATGGTCACCATATAGCCTAATGCCTTACCTTCTACCTGCACCTTATCCAAAATGACAGCAGTAAGATCCCTATTTCTATTGATAATTGGGGCAAGGATTACCTTTGGAATTCAGTACAATTAAAATTACTAAGACTTTTACTGCTGTCAGACTGGTGAGTGAGTAGTCTTCAAAATTTCATCTTGAGGGTTTATTGTCTAGGTCCACTCTTGGTACTAACTGGAATATTACCAAGTTCCCCATAAAATTGACCCTGAGACAAACTCTTATTAGTGAGATGTATGAATATATTTTTTGGGAGTATAATCACAGAGGAAGAATAAGGGACAAAGCAGTGACACAGAGAAGAAGGGAGAGCCAATACAAAGATGTATTATTGAGTTGGCCATTGCTATATGCTACCAGTTACTTAATTCTGCAGTACTTTCTAAGAATCCATATGAAAAACATTTGAAGACTGTCCATCTTGGGGTAAAAATTAATCTATCAGCTTCCTATCATCATTGAATAAAGACTTGCCTGGGGGTTAACACCTTTTTTATTTCTGGGTTGCAGATGCAGGCACTGATCTAATTACCTTGGTGTCCTACTCTGGGACATCAAAAGAGAAGTCTTGGGGGTTGGAGATAAAAGCAAATGGAATAGGTAATGCAATGGACTGAATGTTTGTGTCTCCCTCAAATTCATAGGTTGAAATCCTAACCCCACAATGTAATGGTATTAGGAGGTAGGGCCTTTGGGAAATGAATGAGATGAGTGTCCTTATAAAAAAGACCCTAGAGAGCACCATAGCTCCTCTCATGTGAGGATACAGCCAGAAGATGGCTGTCTATGAACCAGAAAGCCCTCCCTTGAAGGCCTTGATGGGACTTCCCAGCCTTTAGAACCGTGAGAAATAAATTTCTGTTGTTGATAAGCCCACCAGTCTGTGGTACTTTCTTACAGAAGCCTGAACCAAGGTAGGTGGCCTGAAGCTAGATTCCATGAGTTGCACAACATGAAGCTAGTAGGAATCAAGCAGAACTGGTTGCTATGGTTATAAGGAACATTGGAAAGGAGAGACAAAGAGAATGTGAAATGATGATTGAAAGGTGTCCAATATATTATCTGATAGAGCTGTTGTGAGGGTTATATAAGCTAATGTGTGTAAAGCAATTAGAATATTACCTAACATGTTGCATACATTGTCAAGAAGTAATCATTTCTATTACATATCATGGTGGAACTCCTTAGGAGGTAAAATTCCGCTGATCTTGGGACTCCTGGGTGGCTCAGTCGGTTAAGCGTCTGCCTTTAGCTCTGGTCATGATCCAAGGGTCCTGGGATCGAGTCCCACATTGGGCTCCTTGCTCAGCGGGGAGCCTGCTTCTCCCTCTGCCTGCCACTCCCCCTGCTTGTACTCTCACTCTCTCTCTCTCTAGCAAATAAATAAATAAAATCTTAAAAAAAACCCCAAAACTCCACTGATCTTGTTTGATCTCTTTCCTGATCACTGATGCTGAGATGTTCAATATCTTGATTTCAGCCAAGAGATGTTTTTCACTCATGCCAACATTAAGCATTACCAATTTTCCAGATATTTATTTAAAGAGAACCCATTTCTTCATTGTGTGAGATTATCCCCCCTCAAAAAAAATAGAAGACTTGACACTATGAATACATCACTTATGGGAAATACAGTGCATTTTAGTAAATAAGGTAAGAAATCATCTTTTTTTTTTTTAAAGATTTTATTTTATTTATTTGACAGAGAGAGAGAGAGAGACAGCTAGAGAGGGAACACAAGCAGGGGGAGTGGGAGAGGGAGAAGCAGGCTCCTGGCCGAGCAGGGAGCCCGATGCGGAGCTCGATCCCAGGACCCTGGGATCATGACCTGAGCCGAAGGCAGCCGCTTAACGACTGAGCCACCCAGGTGCCCCGGTAAGAAATCATCTTTAAGGAAGAAAAGAAATTGTATCATCTCAATGATAGCAAAAATTATGAAGAACTTACTGTCTTTTAAACTCTGCTGAGCAGGTGACACACAATCTGTCATTTTGTCCCCACAAAACTTATGAATAAGTCTGGCTTCTGCAGCTTATTTGCTCTTCATGGCCAACGTTCTTTCTGATGGATCAGTGCCTGTGCAATATATTGGTCATTAAATATTTTGAGTATCAGCCTTGGAAATAGCTAGGTATTATAATTTGCATTTCATCGAGGAGAAAATGGTGGATTTGGTCGAGCAAACCACTGAATAGATTAGGTTAAGTGGCAGGATAAATACTTAAGTTTCTATTTCTTGCAAAGCGTCTACCATGTCCTGTTGCCTCTGACCTAAATATAGCACGCTACTGTGCAGGTGGCTGGAGCATAAAGAAACATTGCACGGTGGGTTCACCATGCATATGGGTGAGAATTAGGCTAATAAAAATTCATTGGAAGTGTTTTGCCCTGAAGAAAGCAAGGTGCCTGCCATTTTTTGGAGTTTATGTGTTGACAGTGTAAAGAACTGGTACAAAGAAAGTTGCCTTGCTTCCAGCTTTACAGTCTCCATCTGGTCAGGAAAGGAGTAAATTGACACATCTGCTGGAAGTCTGTGGCTGTGCTGTTGGGCCTTACAGCTCTATCACTAGCTCTCACGGCCTTTCCCCCAGATCACGACACTATATCCTGTGCAGAAGGCTGCCAATTTTCACACCTTTTGTATTCTTCTGTAGCAGTCTTCAAACTTAGCTTCTCATGGGCGTCCATTAGGGCAGCAGTTGGAAAAGTTTTTCTTTACAGAGACAGATAGTAAACATGGTAGACTTTGTGGAGCAACAGGACAATTTGAGGATAATATATAGGATATTATATGAAAAGAAGGCACATTTCTACAGTATTTTAATGGTAAAATTCAAAATATAATAATGAAGGACAAACATTTTTGCAATATGTCTATTAGAAGAATAGAATTACTTTTGGGGGGATAACACTGCACTTAACGAGGGTTCAAAGTTAGCATTTCCTATTATAAAATTGATTACAAATATTCATCTGTAAGAACAATTCTTGACTCATGGGTTGTACCAAAAAAGGTGGTAGGCCAGATTTGCCTCACAGGCCAAAATTTTCCAACTGTTGGCTTTAGGAAAAGCTTGAGTGTCTATTGGGAGATAGGCAAAAATATACATATTTAATAAACTAATGTGAGAAGCCATTGTGACCATATTTCTTTTTTTTTTTTTTTTAAAGATTTTATTTATTTATTTGACAGAGAGAGACACAGCGAGAGAGGGAACATAAGCAGGGGGAGTGGGAGAGGGAGAAGCAGGCTTCCTGCGGAGCAGGGAGCCCGATGTGGGGCTCGATCCCAGGACCCTGGGATCATGACCTGAGCCGAAGGCAGACACTTAACGACTGAGCCACCCAGGCGCCCTTGACCATATTTCTGTAAAGATTTTTACTAGGGTTTTGTGTGTGCAAAGGCAAAGAGGGAGGAACTAATATTTTGATGATCCAATGATACCTGTCTCAGAGACTGGTTTCCAGGTCCAGCTCTGTGGAGGCAGGTCTATGTATATGAAAAGAGAGGCATCAGACAGATTATAGAGGCATACTGTTGAGGGGTGTTGTATTACACAGGGAGAATAACGATCTTTCCTTCAGTGCCTACTTCAGTGACAAAGTGTGGCCTAGTGTGAAAAAGCAGGGATAGTTTCCCTATTTCATCATAAACACTGGGTGGCCAGGAAGAGTGGGGATGCAGAAAATACAAGTTTGGTGGCATCTGAGTGGCAGTGGCCATGGTACTAATATCTGTGTTTTATGGAGGGTAGCTGCCATGGTGGCAAAATGTAGCCTCAACATCAACTAGCCACAGGATAATTAACATTTAAAAAGTCCTGAAAGTTCTGTTGCATTCTACAAAGTCCACTGGAAATGTGTTTTGTTTGTTTGTTTGTTTTGTTTTGTTTTTTGTTTTTTGGTGCAAGTCAACTACTACATGAGCATTGCAGACCGGTCACTGAGATTTCCTTAAGAGATCTTAGCATGGATAAAAAGTATCACAGTGGTGAGTTCCACCTCTATATGACAGCATGAGGAGCTCCATGGACTTTCTCCCCCCGAGAAACAAGCAAAGCTGGCAAAAACTATAACAAACGAACAAACAAACATAACCATTTAATCCCTCTGTAAATTGTCCTAAGGTAGAAGTATTTATTAAAGAAAATCTAACTCTCCATAGGAACTGTAAGAGTCTGTGGCATTCAAGCCACAATCTGCTTCCTTCCTCCCACCGCTTTCTGGGGGTTCAAGTTGAGGGAAGCTCCACTCTGGGTGGATGAAGCCAAGAAGAGGAAATTCCCACTCCTATCAGCTCCTGCTCAAGGCTTGCAGTATCTCAACAGGAGAGACAAGCTGCCAGCATTCCGAATCCCCTCCACCTCCCAGCTGAAGAGACTAAACTGCTTACTGCAGCCAAGAGATTGGGCACTCCTTTCCTGCAACTAGATCCTAGTCATAGAACAGAGGCTCTATTCTAGACTGTTTTCAAGATTCTCTCTTTATCTTTGGTTTTTGACAATTTGATTATAACATGTCTCAGTATGGTGAATGTGTAGAATAGTGTTTTTTAAATCAAATTTGGAGGTTTTTAGCCGTTATTTCTTCAAATATTCTTTCTGCCCATTTCTCTTTCTCCTTTCCTTCTGGAATTCCCATTATGCTTATGTTGGTATGCTTGATGGCTTCCCAGTATCTCTTGGACTCTGTTTTCGTTATTTTTTTCTTTCTTCTCCTTAGACTAGATCATACCTTCTTTTAAGTTTGTGATTCTTTTTTCTGTGTGCTCAAATCTGGTGTTAAATCCCTCTAGTGATTTTTTTAATTGCATAACATATTTTCCTTTATTTTTTTGCCTCCTTTTCTGATGTGTTTTTTGTTTTGTTTTGTTTTTTAATTTTTTTTATTCTTATGTTAATCCCCATACATTACATCATTAGTTTTAGATGAAGTGTTCCATGATTCATTGTTTGTGCATAACACCCAGTGCTCCATGCAGAATGTGCCCTCCTCAATACCCACCACCAGGCTAACCCATCCTCCCACCCCCCTCCCCTCTAGTCTAGTGATTTTTTTATTTCTGTTATTTTAGTTCTCAGAATTTCTATTTGGTTCCTTTTTATAATTTATATTAATCGATACTCTCTATTTTTTCATACATCATTCTCCTGGTTTACATTAGCTCTTTGTTCATGTTTTTCTTTAGCTATTCGAACATATTTGAACTCCCAAATTCTTCTATGTCTTTGGGGGTGGCAAAAGTGACCCCTTCCTCCTTGTTATGATTGCCTTTCATTTATCTCACCTTGGATAAATGCCCTGCAAGATGATGCTTGTTCTCAACATCTGCACTTCCCTCCCCTCTTTGCAAGCAGACTGATAACTTGGAATGGTCTCAATCTAGCATGAGCAGGAAAGTACAGTTCCTTTACTGGAAGGAAATAGCTTTGTTACTAAAAAAGTTGCAGGACCTGGCAATTACGTATCAACATCAAACAGAGGAACACATAAGGGAGCAGATATTAAAGGTGTTGGACTAGAGTTGGGATAGAGTATGCTGTGGGTTGAATTGTGTCCCCTGTGCAGTTATGCTGAAGTTCTAACCCCTGGTACCTATGAATGTGACCTGATTCGTAAATAGGGACTTTGCAAATGTAATCAAGTTATGAAGAGATTATAAGAATTACTCCAGACACAATGACACATGTTCTTATAAGAGGCCGATGTGAAGACACAGGGACACAGAGACGCACAAGGAGGCTGTCCTGTGACAATGGAGGCAGAGATTGGAGTGATATGTCTACAAGCCCCAGGACTGCTGGCTACTGCTAGAAACTAGGGAGGCAAGAAAGGATCCTCTCCTAGAGCTTTCAGAGACAACATGCTATGCCATTGTCTTGATTTCAGACTTCTAGCCACCAGAACTGTGAGGAAATAAATTTCTATTATTTTAAGTCACCCAGTTTATGGTACTTTGTTATAGCAGCCCTAGGAAACTAATACAGAATGGATGGAATATAAGGCCAGGTAGGTAAAAATTTGTTGGCCTAGGGACATTTTCCCATGACTGTGGCTTTAATATCTTGAGGCTGGTCCTAATACTTTGCTAGATTGTCTTCTTAAAACTTGAACATGGCAGTAATCTAGACCTACAGCAAATTAGTTGGAGATGTTGAAACTGCCTTGGCAGTGGAATCAAAGAGCTCAGAGAGTTGAGAATGTTTGATTGTGTTTACTATGTGAGATGACACAACCTGCAACCTGACCCTGATCCCCTATCAATCCAGAATTCCTCTCTCCCAGTCAGAGTGTCATGCAGATGCTGCCTCAGAACATGGCGCCCTGATGGAAATGGAGGGATAGGATTCTGGAAATGTAGAGGCTAGGTGATAGTACTTAATATCAAGGGAAATGTGGTGACACGTAAGAGTAAATAATTTGTATTGTTTTCTAGTGACAGATAATGGGTAGGGTGAATGACTGACTTATGTAACTGGAAAAATAAAAAGTAAGCAGAGACTGATGTTAGCTACTAAAATGGAAAATTGTGACTTCTCACCTAGTTTCTAAATTTGAGATAGTTCTCAAACTTAGAGCCTATTAATTCCAGAAAGCAACTTTTGCAAGTGTATAAAATGAATATTCCACCAATTCTTCCTCAGAAGTACCTGAACCAGTTATCAGAGTAACTCTGCCCTGGAGGGAGGGCAATACCCAGACCACTTGAGGGATGTTGAATATAGCTGACACTGCCACCAAGGGACCCAGAATGTCATCATGACTTTCTTATTTGAATGAGGATATAGAGAGGCCAAATGATAAATGGAATTTGGGACTGGGTGCATCTCACAGTAGGTCCAGTTTGTCCATAGGCTCAGCTTAGATTATTTCTTTAGTGCCTGAGTACATAATTGGGATAGATATACCTAGCAGCTTGCAGAACCATATTGGTTCTCTGGCCTCTGGAGTGAGAGATGTCATGGTAAAAATGTCAAGCCAAATACACAGACTGCCCTCTTCCCCTTGTCAGTATTCTAAAGAAATTCTCATGTAGTTACATAAAGGAACACGGGATGAGGAAGGCCATTGCAGAATTATATGTGGTGATGGGAATTAGAAACAGCTTGAGTACCCCTCACTTGGACAGGGGATTGATAAAGTATAGTGGGTATACCATGGGTATTATGCAACAGTTAGAAGCAATAGGTAAGTTGTACATATAGCAACATGGAGGGATCTTCAACATACAGACACTAGTGAAAAGCTAATCAATAAAATAAATAATATAAAATGAGCAACAGAATAGTTTAAAAATACATGCACACAGAAAGTGCACATCTTTTATATTAAAATAGAGAAGATATTAAATAGCATGTAATGGTTGCCTATGTAGTGGGGGAGATTTAGGAGTGAGAAAAGGGGATAAAAGGATATTTATAGCAAAATGAATGAATGAATGAATGAACAAATACATAAATAAGTGGGACTTGTCTCAACCAAAGATAATAAAATATTATGAACTGAGGAAAATGATGAACTCAACCTTTTGCACCTGAAATCTATTAAGAAAAAGAATGCCCTATAGAAACTCCTTGCAACATCTGACAAGATTAGACTGTCCATAAATGGAATAGGAAATTTGAAATGTGCCAGTTGGCTGATTAATAGTGTCTTGGGGCTAGCCTCTCATTTCTAAGGAAAGATATTCCAAGGAACAGTTGGCAATGGTTCTCTAATAGAAGTTCCCACATCCTTCTGGGGCCTTCTTTGCATCTGGATATGGATAACTTTCACAAGATGTGGACTGCATGTATGAGGGATAGCGTGCCCTTTTAGAAGTAACATCCTGTCTCCCCCTTGGACATTTCAAACAGTTTTCCATTAATACTTGGGAGAGTCAGGTGGGGAAAAATATTGGATATAGGAACGTGGAGATTGGTTTCAGCCCTATTTCTCTTTGAACAAGCAGTTTCTCACATCTGATCTTTCTGGACTGGGGAATGGAGAGAGGAAGGTGAATCCAGAGTGTATAGTACTCTTCTGTACTTCTTAACAGCTGCTTAACCCAGAGGGAAGAAGATACCAGAAATATGAGCCAGAATAGTGATGGCTCCATGGAGGCAGAGGATGATGTGCTGAGGATACTGTGGTAACGCAGAATGAAGTGTGAAGACCTAACACGAGCCGGGCTGAATCCCTGGAGCTCTTCATTTATAGAGAGGTTTTCCTCAGTGGGGGCAGAGGGAACATGTGGGAGCAGGACACGCCAAATTTACATGCTGGAAATAGTGCAACCTCTGAAAGAACAAACTAGAGAATAAGAACATGAACAGGAAATGGGGACATTCCATTTCTGTAAGTTGTTTTATTTTCCACTTTTGTTCTGGTAGGAAATCCCAGCATCTAAATTTGAACAGTGGCAGCTTTTCTTCACACTTATTATCTTGGTGTCACTACAAAATCAACTGATTTCTATTTCCTCTAAATTTTGTGAGTTTTTTGTTTATTCGGAACTCCATTATCCACTATGGTAGCCACAAGCCACATGTAGCTACTGAGTGTTTGAAATGGGGTTGTTGTGACCTGGGAAGGACATTTTTAATGTTATTTCATTTTAATTAATGTATTTTTAAATTTAAAAATGGAAGCAGCAGAAAAATATTTCTCTATTTACCCTTTTTGTAGGACTATGTTCCATGTTAACCAATGGAAATTTAGCATCTGAATTGAGATATGCTATTAAGTGTAAAATATGTACCAGATTTTGAAGACCTAGTTCAATAAAATAATGTAAATGATATCACTTTATGTGTATTAAATATTAAAATATTATCTTGCATAAATTGGTTAAATAAAATATATTCTTGAAAATAATTTTAATTTTCTCTTTTTTAATACAGCTACTAGTAAACTTAAAATTATGTATATCACACTCATTATATTCCGTTAGACAATACTAATCTAGAGCATAGACTTCTCTAGGTTTGCGTTATCTAGTACCAGAACCACTAGCCATAAAGTATGTTTAAATTTAAATTAATTAAAATTAAATTAAATTAAAAATTCAGTTCCTAACCACTAACCATTTCAAGTGCTCAACAGCCCTATGTGGCTAGTGGTTGCCCTATTGGATACCACAATATAGTACCTTAAGGTAGATTGAATTGTTGGGCCTTATCCTTAACCTTTTTCTGATACATAGCCTTTGCAAGGTAACTTTTCAGTTCCTCCACAAAAGGTATATTATAGAGCATTTCCATCATTGTGGAAAGTTCTACTGGAGAGTGCTCTTCAAGTCAATGAAACACCTCTCATTGGGAAGTTAATTTCAGAATTACACCAGCAAATGTACAAAGACCAGTCTGCCAGCTCCAGAATGAACTATAGCTCTTAAACAATTCTGCATTGACCAGAGTGACATCTAGATCCCTTGATATGTTCTTTACAGGATGGCCCAGTTATGTTTTTATCCTCAAGGTCTCCTTTTACCCCATGATGGTCACTCTAGTATATTCTCTTGTGGAAGGCTTCTCACCTGCATGAAAATGATAACCTTCCCACCGACATACAAAAATAGATAAGATGAGAAGTTAATGGTGAACTCCAAGGAGTTGGGGAAGCGATCTATGTGAAGTCTGGCCTCACTGACATCTGAGTTCTTTCATGTTACGTTTTCCTAAAACAGTATCCAACAAACTCTGCTTGTTCTTCTCTGTAATAATTAAAAAAAAATCCATAAATTAATAATTTTTTAAAAAGCTTTTAAGTATCATTAAGAGTGTCTTGGCCTTATTTGGAGATAACAGGGCAGAAGAGTTGGGTAGGGATTTTTTTTCTCTGATCCAAGTACTAACCAGGGTCTACTCTGCCTAGCTTCTGAGATCAGATGAGATTGGGTGTGTTCAGGGTGGTATCACCATAAGCTGAAGGAATTTTTTTCTATTCATGCTTTATCCTCAGCCCGAGACAATGCCTCCACATAAGTAAGCAATTAATGCATATTTATTACTGCTTTTCCTTGGAAGACAGATAAAAGTCTGGGTTCTGCAAAGAGAAACAGAAGTGACAGTTACCTGGCTCAAGATGGAAAGACAGCCCTGAGACAACCTGAAAGGGAGGCTCTTTTTATAGCAATATTTAATGTATTACTACAATATTGATAAATTACTATATTCGGGCATTTAAAATTCAGACTAAATAAGCCATGATCCCTGCCTTCAAGGGATTTAGACTCTACTCTAGAGTAAAGTCTCAACTCATAATTATTCACGTTTGGGGTCAGATAATTCTTTGTTGGAGGGCTTGTTCTATGCACTGTATGACCTTTGGTAGCATCCCTGGTCTCTACCTAGTAGATGCCAATATCACCCCACTTCCCCTCAGTTGTGACAACTAAAAATGTCTCCACTCATTGCTAAATGTCTCCTGGTTGAGAACCACTGTTCTAGAGAAAGTGAAATATATAAATAGGAAAGGGTTATAATAACAGCTAATAGACATACCAACATGGTAAAAATGAAGGTATTAATAAGGACATTTCCTCCCCGTGACTGTGGTTGGTCAAGAAAGACGTCATAAAGGCATTATTCCCAAGACTCCTAGCACATTTACTTTCCCATTTACCTACAACCCTGACCTTGGGTAAAAGGTAAGGACAAAATGCATGTGTGTTTTAAAAAGTTGTAATAAGGGCGCCTGGGTGGCTCAGTTAAGGGTGGTTAAGCGACTGCCTTCGGCTCAGGTCATGATCCTGGAGTCCCTGGATCGAGTCCCGCATCAGGCTCCCTGCTCGGCAGGGAGTCTGCTTCTCCCTCTGACCCTCCCCCCTCTCATGTGCTTGCTCTCTCTCGTTCTCTCTCTCTCAAATAAATAAATAAAATCTTAAAAAAAAAAGTTGTAATAATTCCAGTGATATAAAAATATGTGTGTGATATCTACTGATACTTAATTCACTTCATGAATTAATATGGGTTTTTGGAAAAACTATTTTAAAAAGGTCAGAAGTTCCTCAAAATAAATAAATAAATAAAAAGGTCAGAAGTTCCAAATCTAAAATTTGACACTGTCATCTATTACTATATAAATAACTTTGAAAAATTATCATCTTATCAATTAATTGGTATTTTTTATGCATCTACTTTCTGTAAGTGCTGTTAGAGATACACAAAGGTATAAGATTAGTCTTAGTCAAAAAGTATTTCATAACCTAGTTGTGGACTGAAGACATAAATACATGAGAAATTTAATAACCATATAGAATTTAAAACTGTAATGGGATTGGTTTCACCATTCTCCAGTCCCACCCAATTTCCAGAACTGAACTTTACATTGCACATCCCACCACATCATCTCCTTGGATTTAAAGTTATTCAGCGGGATGAGGTAGGGAATTCATCCTTCTAGGCCATTTCCACAGCATCATGAGACTCTAGGGGTCTGACTTTCATATTGTCCTGGACCACTGACAGAGGTCTATGGTCAGTTCTAGTGCAGATTGTGAAAGCCCCAGGACCTTGTGTATTTTCTTTTTCTGGATGCTTCATTAGCAACTGAAGAGGGCAGTTGACAGATGGTCCATGCCCTATGACAATGAAGTCACTCTAATTTGGCTTTTCTTTTGGGGTGACATAGGGTACTACCTTGAATGACCAAAGCTACCATGTATCAACTTTGTACTGGTCTCTTATGCTTGTTGGCAATTCCAGGATGCTGGCCCTGCTGACATTTCCACATTGTCCCCCAGTAGATTTCCTTGAGTACAGATGTGGGAATTGTGGATTCGATATCTGGTTCTTTGTTATTCCATTTCCAATTATTTTTATAGGCTATGTTTTATTTGGTACTTTCTTTAGACTAAAAAGCCTATTTTTTAAAAAGATTTTATTTATTTATTTGACAGAGAGAGAGAGACAGTGAGAGAGGGAACACAAGCAGGGGGGGGCGGGAGAGGGAGAAGCAGACTTCCCGCCGAGGAGGAAGCCCGATGCAGGGCTCGATCCGAGGACCCTGGGACCACGACCTGAGCCGAACGCAGACGCTTAATGATTGAGCCACCCAGGCCCCCCTAAAAAGCCTATTTTGAAGAGTAAAATTATGAACAAACATTAAGCCCTTCTTGCATTTTTTTTTTTATTCTTGCTCTAAAATTCTAGTTTCACTCAAGGTAAGGTTGATGTCTGTGAATCTCCAGGGGAAAAGGATTAGGAAGAAAATGAAGGAAAAGGAAGCTCAAAGATTAGTATAAGAATTTGGTCCTGCTACATAAGAGGATAGGGAAGTGCCATGGAGAAAGTCCTCTATGGCTAGAAGGAGCAGAGAAGTTTTCTCAGATGGGGAAGAACCCGAGTTGGCAAATTTCTGGTGGTCAGATTTTGGATAAATAGAAAGTCATGAGGGGAGGAGTAAGGGGCATTCTGGGCAGGAACGTCTGTGTGAGGAAGCACAGAGGCAAACTGTGTTTGGGAAAAAGAGAATAGACCAACCCAGTTCTGATAGATGAAAGACCCAGAGGCTCTTTCCAGAAGGTCTGATAGGCTTCTGATCTGAAGTCCAAAGTCATGAGTGTGAATCTCTGTCTGTCACTTACTGGCTATCAGGTCTTGGAGAGTCATTTAGTTGTCTACCCAGCATCAGGGTCTTCAGAAATAAGTTGTGATCTAGTTTGTTCTACCTATCCCACAGTACAGAGTGATCTGACAAGAAAGGGCTCTGTGACTTCTTAAGCCTACTCCAAGTGGAAACGTCTCTTTGCTGTGGAATTACCATTGTGTTAAAGGTGTTGAAACTCTAGAACTCTTACGATATCTCCATCTGGGAAATGGAATGAAGAATGAATTATCTTCTTCAACAGCAACACATGAAATTGTAGAGAAGTTTAATTTCAGTGTCCTTTGCCCTCTGTTTATTTTTCATTTGGGAGCCCAAATGCTATGTCATGCCCTCCGAGGCCTATTCAAGGCCCTTCCTGATCTGGGCTTGCTTCCAGCTCTAGCTGTGTCTGCAGTTGGTTTTCTATGCACCCCTTATAGTCTAGCTGTGGCAACCTATTTTAGATTCCTAGGAAACAACATACCAGCATGCCTTTGTGTCTATTGTCCCCTTTCCTTCAAATGCAGTTCCATTCCTTATCAAATTGAAGAGTAAGTCTCGAAGAGTCAGCTTACCTATGAAGCCACTGCAAAGCTTTATCTTATGGGTCAGATAGTTAAACCCCTTCACATCTAAGTGCTATCTGAATTTAGTTCAGTAATGGCAGTAAGATCTACCATTTATAAGATGCCTATTATGTTTTAGACAATGAGTAAGTTTCTTTATAAATGCTCTAAATTATCTTCACAACAATCTCCTGAGACATTGCTTATATATCTCTTACACTTATATTCATATTTTTTCATTTTAATTTCTGCAGTTATAGTGTTTGATAGCCATGTGTACATTTAATATAGTGTTTTTTCTCCTGTTACAACCTATTATTAAACAAGGTGTTTTAAAATCAATGGTACTTTATTTTTTTTTAAATATTTATTTATTTGTTGGAGAGAGAGGTGGGGAAAGGGGGGCAGAGTGTGAAGGACAGAGAAACTCCTGCAGACTCCACGCTCAGCATGAGCCCGACACTGGGATCAACCTCATGACTCCGAGATCACAACCCGAGCCAAAACCAAGTCAGACTTTCAACTGACTGCACCACTCAGGTACCCCAATATCAATGATACTTTAAAATCAGGGTACTATAGCCTTATTCTTATTTCCCAGGTTTGGAAACTAAGACACAGAGAGGACACAGAGATGAACAAGGCAAAAATATTTTCACTTCAAAAATAAGCCAATATTTTCAAAACAATGAGATTACTTAATGGAAAATCAGTGTGAAATAGTGCTGGAAAAAGCTCTGTCTTCGGTGTGTGATGTTCCTGAGTTCAAGTTCTTGGTTTGTCGCTTTTAAAAATATATGACTTGGGCAATTTACTTAACCTCTGTGCTCAAGTCACATATATTTTTTTAAGTAATTAATCTCATTGTTTTGCAAATCCTGGCTTACTTGTCTATGACCCCCAATAAAATCATGAACTTGTCAAGTGGAGGAATTAGCCTTGTTCATCTCTGTTGCCTCTGTGTGAGCCCACAGACTCATGATAGACACTGAACAAATATCCACAGTGAAAGAAGTGAGGGCTTTCTCTCACTGTGTCCATCACCTTGTTACAGTAAAACCCTGACTATAACAGAAAATATTCCTTAGCTCTCATTCCCCTCCAGAGAGATGAGTAGCCCAAAAGTTGAATGCTGAATGCTTGAGCTACTTAGAGAAAAAAGATGGAGGAAAGAATGTTCTTAAGGACAAAACTACTTATCATTTTGTTTTGAGGTTTCCAGGAACCGAAAAGGCAGGAAATGGTGGAAGGCAGAACTTTCTCATACTCTGCCCACCTTCTCATGGGGCTAGGAGCCTGCAGATCCTTCCTTGAACACTACAATATGAAAAACAGCTGCAGTTCAAATGTGGAAAAGCTAAGTTCAGTCTTGTTGGGGAGTAGTTTTGATTAACTGCAGAAAGAAACACCCAACTTAACTATTCTTATTAAAACCTGCAGCAGGGAACAGAGTGGGTCCAAAACTGCTTCCTCAAAGAGGGGGAAATATAGCTACATTTAAGGGATAGTTCTCAGTGTATTACTGATTTTTAGTTATCATAATTCTTAGCTCTATTTGAACTTAATGATGAAACCTAATGAGTCAGAGAAGTAGGAAGTAGAAAATAAAAATCAGCGAGTCTCAATGAACTAAGGTTCAGCTATTTTTATTAAAGAATAACAAGGCATTTAAAGGAAGTAGCAGTTGCTTTGAATTATCCACTGGTTGGAACAAGCTCATATCAGGATAATGAGATGTTAGTCCGTTACATAAGGCTCATGAAGCTATTTGTAGCTTCTTTCCCAACATAGGATTTTTTCATAATTCACTTTAAATAGAATTCAAACACCAAAAGTCTGTCAGCAAAGTTAAGGGCTTCCTGTTTTGTCTTTAAAGTAAAATGCAACTACTTTAAATAAAGTTGTTAATGTCTTCACCATCCTTGTTCACACACTGTAGCCCAAACTGCAAAGGCTGGAGGACACATGCCAACTAAAATTGCTTCCTGAAAAAATTGGGAATCACTGGCAAAAAATGATTTGGGAGAGCCTACAAATAATTTTACATCTGTCATACATTTTTTTCTTTTCTAAAATTACAAATGTGGATGTGGTGGTTCTGTGAAATCCATGTCAATAGCATGAGGCCTACAAATGCAGAAACAGGTGGATGTCTTGCCTTGTTGATCTGTGAACAGGAGTGAGATTGTAAACCCTTATGGGTCCTATGATTCTTGCCACACAGTGTATTTATACACAAAATTGGTTCTCTAGCTCAGAGCTTCCCAAAGAGTGTGCCAGTCAAATATGTGCCATAGATATTGCTGTCCTAGGCCCTTAGGAGGGAAGGAAGGGTCTAGGATGACCTAGTCAGTTGCCTTAAGCAGCGAGCATCCCCCTCCAATGTATACCTGAGACAAAGATTTGTGTGTAAATAATTTAATAAGGAAGTATGCCCAGGAGAAATCTGTAAGGAATGGGGGAAGCATGACAGAGAAGGGCAAGAAACTGAGCAGGTGGAAATTTCTAGTGAAGTCTCAGACTCAGCCTGATCTTGCAGGGAGCTCTGGAGCATATGATACACCTGGACCTTGGGTTTTGCTTCACCTTGAAGGAAGCTCAACTTTCATATTCCTGCAATAGTCAGTCATTAGCTACAGGCTGCCCCAGGGCTGGGGGTGGCAGGCATGAACTACTGAGCACTACTGGTTCTCTCAGTAAGTGAGGGCAGTGTAAGTGAGTAATCCTTTGAATAATGTTGCAGGTTATGAGCCCTAAGTAGCAAAGCTCATAGAAGTAGGAGGATGGGAACAGAACACTAAAGAGATCTAAGGGTTTTGAGGTAGAACAACTATATTCTCTACTGTATCCTCAGATTGTAGTCTTAAAGAGTAGGGTCTGGCAGTACTCCCTCGCCATTCTCAGTAAAAAAAAAAAAAGAGCAATAGTGGTCTTCAGTATTCAATTTTGTTGTACAGAGACTTGCTAATCAGCAGCATCAGCATTACCTAGGAGTTTGCACTGAAATGCAGAATCTCAGGTCCCATGCTGGATTTAATTAATCAGAATCTGAATTTCAACAAGATGGCTGGATGATTTGTATGCAGAATGAAGTTAGAGAAACACTAGCGTAGACATGCTCAAATAAGTGCTTTGCCTCCTGGACATATTCTAGCAGCAAGCTGCGAAATGGTTATTGACCACCATGAATGAAAGATCCTGGAGCTGCCAGGAAATTTCACATCCTAGCTTCTAAGGAATCTGGTACACAGACCACAGTGTGACTGGCTGAAGTGGATGTGAATTTAGGCAGGAACTCCTGATGAGCAGTGCTCCTGGAGGCAGCCACAAGTATTTACCTGTTCATATACTGGCTCCTGCTGGGTGTTTGAAGCTGTATGCCCATTTGGTAGTATCCATTTTCATTTGCACAGTTCATGCATGTTTTGCAAGTTTGAGATTTATCATTGTTTTAAAAAATGTGAGGAAAAGGTTTGGAATCAAGTTTCATTTGAAGTATCACAAAAATTTTCAACATTGTATTTGTCAGTGAAACTATTATTATCTTGAAATGTAATTTTAACCATTATAAACTTTTAAATGATTATAAAATTGATTTAAAATTTTTTATTACCTACTTGGGTGAATGAAGACTTTTTTGTCAGTGATTACTATCAAGAAGAGTGTGCATACAGATCATGAATGTTGTAGAGCCATTGTGATAGGAGCCTTCTAAGATGGCCCCCATGATCCTCACCTCCTGGAATGCACAGGTACTCCCTTCCCCTACAGTAGATAGAGTGGATTTATTGACTCACCACTGGGAAATAGAATACAGCAAATAAGAGGAGATGTCATTTTTGAGATTAGGTTGCAAAAAGACTGGTTTGCATCTTGGTCATCCTCACTTGCTGTCTGTCTTGTTTGCTTGCTCTGAGGGAAGTTGGCTGCCTTATGGAGAGGCTCACCTGGAAAATAACCAAGGGAGGCCTCTCATCAATGCCACTGAAGAACTGAGCCTCGAGCCTCTCTAACAAGCTGAGAGGAACTAGATCCTCCCCAAAATGTGAGTTTAAAAGTGAATCTTCCCCCAGCTGATACTTCAGATGAGACTGCAGCCCTGGTTGACAGTTTAACAGCAACCTCAGAGACCTGAGCCAGAGATATGCAATTTGTTGAACCTGGATTTCTAACCACAGAAATTGTGAGATAATAAATGTTTGTTGTTTTAAGTACTTGTTTGGAGGCAATTTATTACACAGCAATAGACAAACAGAGTGCCACATCAAGCAAAAGCCTACTATAAAAATGTTAATGAAGTAAACTCATTACTTATTTAATAATTTACAAATATTTTATTTGAGGGTTTTAATAATTTCAATATTTAAGATTTTCCTTAATATTTTACTTATTATTTTTCTCTTATAATAGTTAAATGCAAAGAAAATATAATGATCCTTTTTTACCAAGTTTATTTCTAAATTATCTCTAGTTTACTAGTTATGAGCTTCCAAGGATATTATAAAAGATGCACTTGATCAAAATGTATGGTAATTTATTTTTTTTTCTCCCCATCCTCTTGTGAAGGGGTGTCACTTGTGATTTATTCTAGCTTAGTATCTTCAACATTTGTCAAGCAATGTCCCATTGAGCTCTTTACTCTTTAATTTGTTTTTATAGTATAGTTTCAGTATCAAAATGTATGGTAGGGCGCCTGGGTGGCTCAGTTGGTTAAGCGACTGCCTTCGGCTCAGGTCATGATCCTGGAGTCACAGGATCGAGTCCCGCATCCGGCTCCCTGCTCGGCAGGGAGTCTGCTTCTCCCTCTGACCCTCCCCCCTCTCATGCTCTCTCTCTCTCTCATGCTCTCTCTCAAATAAATAAATAAAATCTTTAAAAAAATGTATGGTAATTTAGAAAGGAGACTGAAGAATAGTAAAAATCTTAGAGGAGGCTGACCTTTCATTTGGGAGAGGAGTTAAGATTTTAAGAGCATGGTCTTTTGGGTCAGACAGACTGGTTCTACCCCAACTTGGCCCATTTCTAGTCAGTGACTTTGGGAAGAAGCTTAACTGATTGAGCCTTATATCCTTATCTGTAAAATGGTAGTAATTGTAGCACATACTTCATAGGCTTGTTGTGAAGCTTATATGAAGTGCAGTAAGTAGAGTGCTTAGTGTCTATTGGCTGGCATGCAGAAAGTGTTTAATAAATATTAGTGGTTCTTGTTACTGAAGTTTAAAAGAATCTACTTCCAAAACACTTTAGCCTTTACTTAGAAATTAGTTTCATATATTTAACAGTTATTCCTATGTATTCATTAAAACATGCCTTCAAGCAATCTTTATTTGCTAAAACCTTGCTGTCCTATTTCAAGATAGTACAGGGATTTGAAAGGAAAAAAGCTATCTTCTTTTGTGAATACACCATAGATCGAATGTCACTTTTTCATTTCACTTTTATCCATTATTCTGAACTGATAGTTTATTATACTTTTATTGAATGTTTCTTACATGTTTATATCTTAACCTAATCTGTGTATTGCAGATAAATAGAAAAACTAGACTTATTTAGAATATTGTTAAATCTGAAAAAAATAATGCTGATGTTATCTAAAATGCTATTATATTTTTGGAAGTTCTTAATGCTGATCATTAGTGTTTCTTCCTTCTTCCTTCCTTTTCTTCCTCCTTCTGTTTTTCCCCTATTACTGCTTTTAAATAACTATACCATTTCAATGTGAGTAGGGAAGAAGGGAAGAAAGGAAAGAAAGAAGAAGGGAAGGAGGGAGGGGAGAAAAACAGATAAAGACATCAAGATAAAGATAAAAGAGTTGAAGCAAAATGAAGCAGAGTGTTATATACAGGAATATACAAAATGAAGCATAGTGTTATATACAGGAATATACAACAATAGATTTTGCAGCAAAAGAGACATTGGATCAGTTATAAGGTTGACAATTGTCAATAATGTAAAAATATAGATATAAGTTTCTGAGTTTACAATGGCACTAAGAAAATAAAAGATTATTCTTGAGAGACATCATAAGGGAAAATATTAAAAGTATACAAAAAAAAAGTATACACCCAGGGAAAAGTGCCAGTTTCCTATGGCTGCTTGTTATAGCATCTGTTATGGATTAAATTGTGTCCCCTCCAAAATTCATATGTTGAAATCCTAACCCCCAGCACCCACCTCAGAATGTGACCTTGTAGGGAAACAGGTTTGTTACAGATGTAATTAGTTAAGAAGAGGTCATAGGGGTGGACCCCTAGTCCAGTATGATCAGTGTCCCTATAAAAGGGGAAATTTTGGACACAGGCATGCATACAGGGAGAATGCCATTTGAACATGAAACATCTATAAGCCAAGGAGAGAGGCCTGGGACAGATTGTTCACTCACAGAAGGAACCAAGGCTGCTGACACCTTGATTTTAGACAATTTTTGTTGTTTACATGGCTTAGTGTAGTACTTTGTTATGATAGTGCTAGTAAACTAATACAGCACCCCTTAGTTATATGTTAAGAACATAACATCAAAGCCAAAAGTTATAGAGGGAATCATAGAAAGCAGTCTAAAATGAAATGTCTTGCATAAGTGATTGTCACACACTTATTTAAGCATGATCTTAGCAAGCATGTATGAAGGTCTGGTATGTGCCATAGGGTATGGCGGGCATAGAGAATTCACAGAGTGATGATATATTCCCCAACATCTATTCATCTCCGAGTGTTTGATCTAAGCCAATCAGAGCAATCATGTTCTCCTTGATGAGGATTGGATCAGGAACCAGCATAAGACCCAATGGGACTTGATGGAAGAATCTAGGGTTTCACATGTTTCCTCTCTTAAGGAGATATAGGAAGGAATTAGCCTCTTACTTTTTCATTTACACATTTGCTTGTCTCATGTGTTACCTGGGAAGAACTGAATCTGTTTTGAGACTGAGAGAGGAACCAGTCTGAAGGCAAAGCTAATTTACTGAAGATGGTAGATCAGAGAGATGAAAATAACCTTAGTCCTGGATGATTTGAGCCATTAGATCAATCCATGCTGGAGTCTGTCCCATTACTAGTCTTCTTCTTTGTGGAAAAGTGAATTTCCTTCTTATTTCAGACACATCGAGTTTGGTTTTCTGTTACTTATAATCAAAGCATGCTAATAGGAAAATAGTTGAAAATACAGTCCCTTCTAATGGTATTTGTTAGAGCTCTTCAGAAGCTTTCTGTTTCTGCTCCTTCTGGCATGGGGTAGGAGTGCAGTTCTTTTTATTGCCCCTAACCACCCCCTTGTAACTTGGCATGGACCCATGACTTACCTTGACCAGTGAGATGTGAGCAGAAGAGCTGTGAGTCAGTTTTAGGAGAAAGAGTTTAGAACCACAGTGTGATTCACTATTTTCTCTCTCCCTCTGCTACAGAGATAAGAAACATGCATTAGTCATGGCTGCTCTGTTGGCCTGTGTCCCAAAGAGAGAATGATGTAGAGCAGATCCCCAGCTAACCCACTAAGGACCCATAATGAGAGTGACAAGTCTTTGTTGCTTTAGCCCCTAATATATTATTGTTGTTGTTGTTTCCTGTGACAGAATCCAGCCCATCCTAGAAGGAACTAATATATTTCACTTATTTATTTGGTTATTTGGTTATTATCAGTCTCTGACATTGGATTGTAGGTACTATCAGGGGAAGGATTATATCTGTTCTGCTCCACATGTAGCAACTTGTTGCCCAGCACAGTGCATGACATATAACAGATTTTCCATAAATTTTTGGTGATGAAATGAATCTCATAGTAGACAATAGACAAAAAATAACTATCATTTAACCTAATTTGAACACATTGCCTCTTTCTGCTGTTTTTAAACCAACTCACATACCACCCCAAATATTCCCCAGTCTATTAAATAGATTTCAGTTATACACAGAAAACTCTATCTTAGAAATATCTGTAGAGTCTTAGAAATCTATGTGTATATATTTACGTAGGAGAGAAGCCTTCATCACAAGAAAGGGTAGAGCCAGGGCTGGCTACACTGCAAATACATTGACAAAGGAAGTACACTAGATTATATTTTAAAAATAACTAAAGCAAAACAGCTTTTGAGATTTATGAATGAGAAGATGAAAGGAAATAAAGTGAAAGCTGAAGAGAATATTTTGAAGTAGATGATTAACAAAAGAAAATCTATTGAAAACAGAAGGCTTTCTACTACACAAAGCAAAAATGGAATTCGTTTAAAAAGAAAAGAAACCCTAAATGTCAAAATAAAAGATGGCCAATGCAACAGGTGCGGCCTTTGGAAGCAGGGGATCTGAGGCTGGCTGGGGCTCCAATGGGTGTTCTGGGGAGCATCTAAGCTCCAGTGGGGCTTGAAGCATTCCTGTGTTCTGGAAGAGGGGCTAAGGATGAGCTGGGATGAAACTGGCCCCGACTAAACTACTTTTGGGTAGATGAGGTGTTGTTTTTTCCATGTGACCTGTTACCAGCACTGTTATGAGAATTAACAGTAGTGGCCATTTTATGTGGAAGTAATTTTGTAGAAGGCCAAAGTACTGAAGTGTCAATGTGGAAATTAAGATCAAATGACACCATGTGCAGAACTGAAGGCACTTGTCAAAGCAAGTTGCCAAATGCTTATCCTGTTTTTCCAAGCTAAGCTTTGTCTTTGTGGTCTTGTGTGATGGATCAATAAGAGTTATTGTCACCTTAGTGAATACAGCATAGGGTGGAGGTGCCTGGAAATTTGAGGTTACTGAGATGATTGGAGAAGGATGTGTCAAATATATGTTTACTGAAAAGAAAAGAGCAGAGAAGAGAAGAAAATAAAAGAAAACAAAAGAAAGAAAAGAAAAAAGAAAAGTTCTCCAGCAATCTTGTGAGAGGGAAGAGCAATAAACAGAGGGTCCTAGGGGAAATATTAAGAGATGATTCTAACAACTGTGGCTTAGGGTCCCAGAATGAAAAGAAAAGAATGTCAGTAATTACTGTATGAGAAAGTGTATTACAATATGATTGGGAAGAAGGAAAGGAAGGGAAGGGAAGTATGAGTGGATAAGTAAGCACTAGGAAGGTGAGTTCCACAGGATGATAGCATTTACCCCACCATGAAAACAGGGATTATAGAAATCTAACAACTTACCCATGATGACATGGTGAGTAGGTAGACCTCTCTCTGATTTCTTTTAGTCTTTATCTATTTAAAATATGTATTTACTGATTAGTTTACATTATGAGTTTCTTCTTTTACTATTAATATCACTACAACTGACACATTTGTTGAGTCACTGCTATATGCAAGGTGCCTTTCTTTACATATAATTTCATTTCATTTTTACAACTCATGTTATATATATGCCCATGATCACACAGCTGGTTAAAGCGGTGTTATAAAATTCTCAATCTGGATGTGAGACTGTAACACTTTGCCATCTGCCTTCAGGGTTTGACCTTGATGCTGGCTTAGTCTAGCTATGTAACTTTGGGCAAATTATTTTGACTTTTGAAGTCTCAGTTACCTTATTTCTCAGATGGGGATAGTTTAAAATGCCATGGAGGATTTTTCTGAGCATTAAATAGAAAATGTGAAATTGTTTTGTAAATAATAATATATATAAACAGTTGTTTCCACTATTATCATGATTATTCTATGTTTGCTTTCAAAAAGCAAGAATCTTTTTGATAAATTGGTACTCAGCAAAGACCTCACTATCATGATCAATAATTCTGGTTTAGAGTCATGAGAGATGTACCAGGGTTCTATTAGAGAAGCAGAGCAATTGTAATTTATTGCAGAGGCTTGCCCTATGCAATCATGGGACCTGATTAAACAGTTTATGTATAAGTATGTCTCTAACCTGTTTCAGGGGCTGCAGCCTGAGGTCACTGGGGTTAGCGAACAGTGTGGGAAAGATGGGTATGAGGTGTGGGAGGGCTAACTGAAACCTGAGAAGACAACCTGGAACCTATAATGACAGACTGGAACCTACAAGGTTTGCCCACCAAAAGCCAGACTCCAATTTCAAAACCTACTGTGAGTTACCACAGAGCTGTACATGAACCTAGTAGATGATCTAGAGAAGGGCAGGAGGAGATCCAGTAGGAACTAGGGAGCTGCAGTTCTCGCTGTTGCTCTGGGTCAATAAGGTGAACCAGCACACTTGCTAGTGAACTACAACTGAGCGAGACTCAACATCTACCTTTCAGAGGTAAACACAGATGCTTGGCACTTCAGTCTTTCAAATCTCATGCAGATTTCTCTATTGCCAGACCCTATCTCTGAAAATGCAGGAAAGGGGATTCTGGAAATATGTAGTCCCAGTTTCATTAAATTAACACAGTACAAAACTCCCACAATAGACTTAACAGCAAAGGTGGAAAAATCAAGGGGCTATAAGGGTCAAATCATTAAAATTAATAAGTGAAGCTGGTTGGATTTAAGAAAGAAAGCACATGCCCCAACTAAAGGGGACAGACCATTTTGTGGGGTGGGGAGTGCAGCAATCAAGCTTATTCTTGTTGCTTTGTAGAAATCCTATGTGTTTGGGGATAATTGACCTCTGACAAATCATACATCTGTTTTCCTCTCAGACTTTGTGATATATATATTTTTTAATTTTTCTTTTTGCAAATTTTTATACATAGGAGTTTTGGGGGTTTTGGTCAACTTTATTCATATTTTCTTGTATGGTTTATGTGTCATTTAGAATAACTTCTCTGCTCCAAGATTAAAACAAATAATAATTCTAAGTTCTTTTCTTCACAGGGTAAGGGAAGGGGATAATATAAGCCTCAGCTTATATTAGATTTATTGAGTTTATTGTGCCTTATTGAGCACAATATTGTCAGACATTTTTTTTTTTTTTAGATTTTATTTATTTATTTGAGAGAGAGAATGAGAGAGAGCACATGAGAGGGGGGAGGGGCAGAGGGAGAAGCAGACTCCCTGCCGAGCAGGGAGCCTGATGCGGGACTCGATCCCGGGACTCCAGGATCATGACCTGAGCCGAAGGCAGTCGCCCAACCAACTGAGCCACCCAGGCGCCCTGTCAGACATTTTTTAAAAGAAAAATTGGGGAATATAGATTTTCATGTGAAGTATCCCAATTGTTAAATATTGGCAACTAGTCCAAGTCCATTTTTGAAATAAAGTAAGACAGACAAACCTTTGTGCTTACTTCCAGTGCCCATCCTTGTCATTCTCCTAGTGTTAAGTGCTTTCTACGTGGGCATGAGCTTGTAACCAGGCATTCAGAGATGAAAAAAGTCTGATTTAGCACCTCACTAATGAATGGGCAGATTATTAAACAAATATTTACACAGTGATAGGTTTATACAGCAGTACAGGGGCACAGAAGAAGAGCAGGCTTCAGTGGAGGTCAGGGAAGGCTTCACATATGAATCAATATTTAAGGTTCATCTTTGGGGAAAGCAGGAGGGAAAAAGAATAAGGGGATATCAAACACTGAGTACAATACAGATATTCTGAAGTGTTTTATGTATTCATGGCTTCCTTTATACTTTTCTCTATTTTGTAAGTTTGGTATTTACCCTCAGAAACCTTCCATGAGGTAGCAGAGAGTAAAATAGTTTAGATGAGGCCATACAACATAAATGTGATTTCAGATCCATTAGTCAGAAATCCATAATCCTACTTTTCACATCACTGACTTCTTAGATGATGATTCTATAGTAGCAACTGCCTTGGTCATTAAAATAGAAATCTGTCTGGGAAGGAGAGCACTATGAAGCTTATTTAAGTCATCCCTCTTCTCCCCATGAGTTTATCAAATCCTTTCTTGAGAATAGATTTAGATAAAACTAGTTTTATCTAAACGTTGAATTCCGATCCGTAGAGGAAGAAGACTAGAGTAGCAGGTATGCTTGAGTGGGAGGAAAAGAACAAATCTTAAGAACAGATTCCGTTACATACCTGTAGCAGTCATAACCATGAAACTTTTTCTCAAAAATAGATTATAGACTAAGCTAGTCTTGGCCTAGAATTATTTTTGCCATTGTTCCTGGTTTGCTTCAACATGGTTGTCTGAATCTGTGGTCAGCATGGGTTCATTGCCTCCTACCCTATTTCAAGGTCAGAGACTTTTCATGCCCTCAATCTTTTTCCAGATAAGGATGCAAGCCAACTAGTGGAGTAAACATATGGGCTCAATGCTGAAGGCTGCTTTGCTTCCCATTAAGTCCATAGATGTTGCCTGATGAGCCCTTCTCCTTCCAGCACAACTTGACCAGAGAGAATTTTACCAAGTCCTGGAAAAATTGTTGTAACATGTTTTGTCACCAGAGGAATACAGAAATTGGAAAATTTGATGAAAAACATTTATGTGTCCTGGTCTTGTTAAAAGAGTTATCACATGTGTTTTAGGAGGCTGACATAAGGCGTATAGTCTATGGACCAAAAAAACTGGATTTTTTATTTTGACACTTTTTTTTTTTTGCCAGAATCAGATTCTTAAAGAGATATTACCTGGCAGTCAAGATCTTACCCATGTTTGCCTTTGTTCAAATGCTTACATGGGTGCTCGCTTCGGCAGCACATATACTAAAATGCTTACATGGGTTCTTGAAAGTGAAACTGTAGGACAATCTTGCTATGCTTATTATCTCTTCTAATGTTTCACTAACTAGCTGAATCCCAGAGTCAGAGTGATCTTGGATTGAATCCTCATTTTGCCAAACCTCATTTATATGACCTTGGATTATGTGCTCTTTCACAATCTGTTTCTTCAGCTGTGAAACTGGAATGTTAATTGTTTCTCTTGAATAGCATTGTGTGGGGGAGAATCTGGTAAGGATCTAAAACACCCAGTAGAATTTCTGGTGCATAATAATCCTCCCATATGTTATCTGCTTTTATGGTTAACATAAAGGGCTCTCACACAACATTATTTGATTATTTTGGTTCTACAAGGTAGGTGGAGGAGTTGTCATTGCCATTTTTAATTTTTATTTAATTTTTATTTTTTTTAAAGATTTTATTTCTTAGAGAGAGAGTGAGAGATGAGAGAAAGAGAGAGAGAGCACAAGCAGGGGGAGCAGCAGGCCGAGGGAGCCCAATGCGGGACTCGACCCCAGGACCCTGGGATCATGACCTGAGCCAAAGGCAGACACTTAACAGACTGAGCCACCCAGGCATCCTGACCACTTTTAATTTTTTAAATAAAGAAAAAGAAATAGAGAGATGTTAAAGGGTATGTCAAATATTACAACCCAAATTAATGGCAGAGCTGAGGCTCAAAATTCTTTCTTTGATCATCTCACTACATCACTGCACCAACTTGACCATGGACACCAAGGCTTTACCCTAGGGGTGAATTTCAAAACATGTATCAACAGGTAAGAGGTTCGGGGTATAGCTTTTCACTAACATATAGAAGCATTTCACAATTTTCACTACTGTCACACGATTGTTAAAATATGGGGGCCATCTAAATATCAGTTCTATTTGTACCATTTCATGTGATGAAGAACTTTAGGAATTTTATATTATATATATTATATATTGTCAAAATCTCTGTGTCTCTGGCTCTGTATAGCAAAGGGTTAATCTTAAGAAGGTTACTTTTAGTTCCAATGTATTATTGGAAATTGGAAAATAATACAAAACCAAAATACTTTTTCTTTGTTGTTCATCAAATTTGTCCCGTAAGATTCACACTCAAACTATTATCCCATTGGACTCTAAGGCACCAATCTACAAGTAGGTATCTATTTATACTTTTTAAAAATTTTTATTTATTTATTTTTTTAATTAACATATAATGTATTATTTGTTTCAGGGGTTCAGGTCTATGATTCATCAGTCTTACACAATTCACATTGCTCACCATAGCACATACCCTCCCCAATGTCTATCACCCAGCCACCCTATACCTCCCACCCCTCTCTGCTCCAGCAACCCTCAGTTTGTTTCCTGAGATTAAGAGTCTCTTATGGTTTGTCTCCCTCTCTGGTTTTGTCTTGGTTCATTTTTCCCTCCCTTCCCCTATGATCCTCTGTCTTGTTTCTCAAATTCCTCATATCAGTGAGATCATATGATAATTGTCTTTCTATGATTGACTTATTTCGCTTAAAATAATACCCTCTAGTTCCATCCACGTCATTGCAAATGGCAAGATTTCATTTTTTTGATGGCTGCATAATATTCCATTGTGTATATACACTACATCTTCTTTATCCATTCATCTGTTGATGGACATCTAGGCTCTTTCCATAGTTTGGCTATTGTGGACATTGCTGCTATAAACATTGGGGTGCACGTACCCTTCAAATCCCTACATTTGTATTTTTGGGGTAAATACCCAGTAGTACAATTGCTGGGTCATATGGTAGCTCTATTTTCAACTTTTTGAGGAACCTCCATACTGTTTTCCAGAGTGGCTGCACCAGCTTGCATTCCAACCAACAGTGTAGGAGGGTTCCCCTTTCTCCACATCCTCACCAACATCTGTCATTTCCTGACATGTTAATTTTAGCCATTCTGACTGGTGTGAGGTGGTATCTCATTGAGGTTTTGATTTGGATTTCCCTGATGCCGAGCGATGTTGAGCACTTTTTCATGTGTCTGTTGGCCATTTGGATGTCTTTTTGGAAAAATGTCTGTTCATGTCTTCTGCCCATTACTTGTGATTGGATTATTTGTTCTTTGGGTGTTGAGTTTGGTAAGTTCTTTATAGATTTTGGATATTAGCCCTTTATCTGATATGTCATTTGCAAATATCTTCTCCCATTCTGTTGGTTGTCTTTTGGTTTTGTTGACTTGTTTCCTTTGCTGGGCAAAAGCTTTTTATCTTGATGAAGTCCCAATAGTTCATTTTTGCCCTTGCTGCCCTTGCCTTTGGTGATGTTTCTAGGAAGAAGTTGCTGCAGCTGAGGTCAAAGAGGTTGCTGCCTGTGGTCTCCTCAAGGATTTTGATGGACTCCTGTCTTACATTGAGGTCTTTCATGCATTTTGAGTCTATTTTTGTGTGTGGTGTAAGGAAATGGTCCAGTTTCATTCTTCTGCATGTGGCTGTCTAATTTTCCCAACACTGTTTGTTAAAGATACTTTTTTCCATTGGATATTCTTTCCTGCTTTGTCGAAGATCAGTTGACCATAGAGTTGAGGGTCCATTTCTGGGCTCTCTATTCTGTTCCATTGATCGATGTGTCTGTTTTTGTGCCAGTACCATACTGTCTTGATGATGACAGCTTTGTAATAGAGCTTGAAGTCTGGAATTGTGATGCCACCAGCTTTGCTTTTCTTTTTCAACATTCCTCTGGCTATTCGGGGTCTTTTCTGGTTCCATACAAATTTTAGCATTATTTGTTCCATTTCTTTGAAAAAGGTTGATGGTATTTTGATAGGGATTGCATTAAATGTTAGATTGCTCTACGTAGCATAGACATTTTCACAATATTTGTTCTTCCAATCCATGAGCATGGAACGTTTTCCATTTCTTTGTGTCTTCCTCAATTTCTTTCATGAATATTCTATAGTTTTCTGAGTACAGATTCTTTGCCTCTTTGGTTAGATTTATTCCTAGGTATCTTATGGTTTTGAGTGCAATTGTAAATGGGATTGATGCATTAATTTCTCTTTCTTCTGTCTTGTTGTCGGTGTATAGACATGCCACTGATTTCTGTGCATCGATTTTATATCCTGCCACTTTACTGAATTCCTGTATGAGTTCTAGCAGTTTTGGGGTGGAGTCTTTTGCGTTTTCCACATAAAGTATCATATCATCTGCAAAGAGTGAGAGTTTGACTTCTTCTTTGCCGATTTGGATGCCTTTTATTTCTTTTTGTTGTCTGACTGCTGTGGCTAGCACTTCTAGTACTATGTTGAATAGCTGTGGTGATAGTAGACATCCGTGCCATGTTCCTGACCTTAGGGGGAAAGCTTTCAGTTTTTCCCCATTGAGAATGATATTCGCTGTGGGTTTTTCATAGATGGGTTTTATGATATTGAGGTATGTACCTTCTATCCCTACACTGTGAAGAGTTTTAATCAAGAAAGGATGCTGTACTTGATCAAATGCTTTTTCTGCATCTATTGAGAGGATCATATGGTTCTTGTTCTTTCTTTTATTAATGTATTTTATCACACTGATTGATTTACAGATGTTGAATCAAACTTGCAGCCCAGAAATAAATCCCACTTGGTTGTGGTGAATAATCCTTTTAATGTACTGTTGGATCCTATTGGCTAGTATTTTGGTGAGAATTTTTGCATCCATGTTCATCAGGGATACTGGTCTGTAATTCTCCTTTTTGATGGGGTCTTTGTCTGGTTTTGGGGTTAAGGAGTTGGCCTCATAAAATGAGTTTGGAAGTTTTCCTTCCATTTCTATTTTTTGGAACAGTTTCAGAAGAATAGGTATTAATTCTTCTTGAAATGTTTGGTAGAATTCCCCTGGGAAGCCATCTGGCCCTGGGCTCTTGTTTGTTGGGATGTTTTTAATTACTGCTTCAATTTTCTTAGTGGTGATGGGTCTGTTCAGGCTTTCTATTTCTTCCTGGTTCAGTTTTGGTAGTTTATAGGTCTCTAGAATGCATCCATTTCTTCCAGATTATCTAATTTGCTGGCATATAGTTGCTTGTAATATGTTCTTGTCATTGTTTGTATTTCTTTGGTGTTGATTGTGATCTCTCCTCTTTCATTCATGATTTTATTTATTTGGGTCGTTTCTCTTTTCTTTTTGATAAGTCTGGCCAGGGGTTTATCAATCTTATTCTCTCAAAGAACCAGCTTCTAGTTTCATTGATCTATTCAACTGTTCTTTTGGTTTCTATTTCATTGATTTCTGCTCTGCTCTTTCTTATTTCTCTTCTCCTGCTGGGTTTAGGCTTTATTTGCTGTTCTTTCTCCAGCTCCTTTAGGTGTAGGATTACGTTGTGTATTTGAGACCTTTCTTGTTTCTTGAGAAAGGCTTGTATTGCTATATACTTTCCTCTTAGGACTGCCTTTGCTGCATCCCAAAGATTTTGAACAGTTGTGTTTTCATTTTCATTTGTTTCCATGAATGTTTTAAATTCTTCTTTAATTTCCTGGTTAAGAGCCTTTAAGTTCCTGGTTCCATTCATTCTTTAGTAGGATGCTCTTTAGCCTTCATGTATTTGGGTTTTTTCCAACTTTCCTTTTGTGATTAAGTTCTAGTTTCAAAGCATTGTGATCTGAAAATAGGCAGGGTATGATCCCAATCTTTTGGTACAGGTTGAGACCTGATTTGTGACCCAGGATATGATTTATTCTGGAGAATATTCCATGTGCAGTAGAGAAGAATGTGTAATCTTTTGCTTTGGGATGGAATGTTCTGAATATATCTGTGAAGTCCATCTGGTCCAGTGTGTCATTTAAAGTCTTTATTTCCTTGTTGATATTTTACTTAGATGATCTGTCCATTTCAGTGAGGGAAGTGTTAAAGTCCCCTACTATTATTGTATTATTGTAGATGTGTTTCTTTGATTTTGTTATTAATTGGCTTATATAATTGGCTGCTTCCATGTTAGAGGCATAGATATTTACAATTGTTAGATCTTCTTGTTGGATAGACCCTTTAAGTAGGATATAATGTCCTTCTTCATCTCTTATTATAGTCTAAAATCTAATTTAAAATCTAATTTGTCTGATATAAGGATTTAAAATCTAATTTGTCTGATATAAGGATTGCCACTCCAGCTTTCTTTTGATGTCCATTAGCATGGTAAATGGTTTTCCACCCCCTCACTTTCAATCTGGAGGTGTCTTTGGGTCTAAAATGAGTCTCTAGCAGACAGCATATCAATGGGTCTTGTTTTTTTTTTTTTTTTTTTTTTTTTTTAAAGATTTTATTTAT